>NW_008706772.1:180265-182105 GCF_000327385.1 Lottia gigantea
AATCCCTTATGTGCAGAACTCGCCAATCGAGCGGCCCCTTGTAGATCTTGGAGGATATTTGTGAAATATAAACATTGTGCCATTCTAACATGTAACCCAATAATTTAGGAATGCATGTCTTGAAGAAATCTTTTTGTTCAATAAAAATTTACTGATTTTAAGTTATTGCTTACAAGGAAAATGACTTCCCACTGAATTATATTTTTAGTGCATAATATATATTGAGTATTGGGGCTATTTAAACTGAACAAATGAATTCTTAATATTTATTATAATTTAGTTTTTATTTTTCTTTTCATTGCTTCATGACAAAATTTGAAATCTCAAAAAAATAAATCATTATTATGTTATTATATGTCTTATTTCTTTAGTTGTCTCTGTATTTAGGTTAACGGAACAGAATATACCAATACAGTTTGAAGAATTAAAGGAATACTGCCACTTGCGATGACCAAAATATTAAAATAACATTTGCGAAAATGAGTCTTAAAATCAGTGGACTTACCTGGTGTTATAACTATACAATAGAATGCGATAAATCCAAAAAACTAAGTAACAATCTAATTACAGATGATGTTGAAAAGTTTTTGGAATTTTTTTCGTTATTTTTCAAGAGAATTGGAATATCAGCCTCAAAATAGTACTGATAGTTTTAGAATATCTTTGCGTTGGTAAAAATAAGATCTTTTGTAAGTTTACATCGAAAAGAAACACAATTCTCTCTTAGAAATTTCAACAAAAAAAAGTCACAAATTTTGTAAAAACAAATTTACCAGTTTGTTAGCTGGACTGATACAGAAATCTGTGCACCATCCTCAGAATCTCCTTCAGGCTAGCAGCTCACTAAACTATATTTAGTATAGGATAATGACCAAGATCCTGTAATGGTGATCAAGAACCAAACTATGTATAACTAAAGAACAAAAGGCTACAACAAGATGTTTAATTTGTGTTGAAATGTTATATTTATATCTCCTAAAACTGTCTTAACGGTCCAGCTAGATTATCAAATAATTCCTTTTGTTATACTTTTCAGTAGTACAGCTTGCCTAACCATACCAATCATCAAAGAACTGTATAAGGAACTACAACGTCATTTCCCTGATATATTCCAAAAAAAATTAGTTAAAGCATTTAAACGTAATAAGAATTTGAATGACATTTTAGTCCACGGAAGATTAAAAGCCATAACAACCTAGATTTTTTTTTTTTTATTTTAGATTCGAATTAATAAATATTTACAAATACTCCTTCCCATTTAATCGTTTTATATTTCTCCTTATATTTTTGATTTATAGAATGTTGGTTACCAAAATAAAAAACTACGATCTCCAGTAAGCCTTTCATACTTTTTTGATTTTATCTGATATTCTAAGATTTTAATGATCATTATTATTACTTTTTGTCGTTGAATGAGATGAATTTTCACCTCATCCTGTGCTAAATTTCGTAAAAGTCTCTAAATAATAAAGAATGCAAATTACATATTAGCAGATTTAATCACAAATTGCAGGCATTATATAGCACATTTACAACAAAAATATACAAAATTTGATTGATGATGGACACAAAAACTTCTCAATTGTTAAATTCTTTTACATGATTTGAAATTGGAAAGAAAACCTGTCACATAATAGTTTGACTTAAGAAATTGCACTGTCTATAATTAAACATTATTTGAAAGTATAGGAAAGGAAATATATTGAAATGAAAATGATGAGAATCAATCAAGATTTGTGAAGATGATTACAAGATAAAACAACTCATCAAGATATTAACTACCAGTGTGTAATCTCATTAATCTTTTAATCCTTCTAACAACAGCTTCAGTAATCCAAAA
>NW_008706772.1:184748-202385 GCF_000327385.1 Lottia gigantea
TCATTTTATGAGGTAGTATTCCTTTAAGAATTTTGAGAAAATTATGTTTGATAGAAGGACAGAAAAAAAAAATACCACTTCATATGGGGAACATTACAATATGCACAAGACCCAATTTCACATAAAAACTTATCTAAACATAGGCATACGGTCTAGTATACTGTTTCTATAATACAGGTAAAAGGATACAGGCTAAATGCTGTAATTCTTGTGATTTAGATTTCACTATCTGTTGTAATCTTTTCTTGGCCAAAATTTGTTTCTGTTGTGAAGACATCTTTTCATTGGAGATAACATTGGAAAACTGAAAAACACCAAGGCGACAATGATACAAACAAACACTTAAAGAAGCTGCTTAAAAGAGTCTAATTTTTCATGATGCAATGCTCTAGAAATCTGCACCACAGACAACACAATATGTCATCTTAAATATCAATTTTCTTGAGTTCTATAGCAGTCAGTTCTAAACATAAAGTCATTTACTTAATTATGTCAACAAATGGCGGTTGTGGGTTCTAATCTTGGTCGACTCTGGGACAGTCTGATAACCTTGTATAAGTCATCTTCACTGATAATTCCAGTCGACCAAGCTGTAAATGGGTACGGATTATCTGGGAAAAATCAATGTCAAAAGGTTTGGCCAAGGATCAGCTGGTAGAAAGGATCCTTCGTGAACCTAAGTTGTTATCCTTGTAAAATATAGTTGTTTCTTTCTTTTCTTTCTATCTATATACAATACAAACCTCTTTTAAATCTTCTGTTGTAAGCTCTGTTAAAGTGGATAATTTCTGTACATGTTGTCTATGACTATCAAATACAGCCATAAAGTTATTAGTACAATGTCTTAACTGGTAGATTACTACACCCAGATTAGGTACTTGTGTACTACTTGATAGACTACATATTGAATAATCTACAAATAAACAAAACACATTTTTCACGCATGTACATTTCATTGTCTAATTTAAGAAATGTGACTATAACTTATTCACAGACAGTTGTCCACCTTCACAATGTCAAGCTATTATAAACGTCTTCTTATACCTTGACTGTAATAGCCATATAATGCAGCAATTTGATTAGATTGTATGCAAGGACATACAGCCAAACATTATGGCTCATTTATTACAGACTTTCTATATAGGACACTGATTGGCTGATATTCGCTAATGTACAATCCAATCAAATTGCTGCCATTTGCCATTGCTAAATTTTTCAATACAGCCTAGATACTATGACTTTCATTTCTCCAATCAATATGTTCTATTTGATGGTTTGAAAATTTTCATTTTGACATGCTGAAGAAAGCATAAATATGGAAGCAAATATTCATATGATAACATCTCTATAGGACTTGAAAAACAAAATAAATAACACACAAACCTACCATCTAATGTATTTAAGTCTCTAGCACTAGCTTCTTCTAAACTTGGTCCAAATATTATTCTACTAAACTGACTTGTTGGTGCTGGAAAAAATGTACTTTTTTTACACAGTTGACTTATATATTTAATTCCTGAAATTTCTCCAAGGATTGGTGTGAGCAAAATGCTTGTGATAAAATCTGATTCAGTAAGTAAGGATCAACAACAGCTAATGCCAGGTTAACACCAAGTTCCTGATGACCATGGCAGCTTTGTTTGCCTGTGGTGCTCCCTTGGATTTTTTTCACTGTACACATGTTCAGCTCTGAGTTTTCTCAGGGAATATTACAATATCAGCGAAAAGCACACACCCTTCCCTTTTTGTCATGGTCCCTGACATTTTGAGAGTTTGATATTTTGTGATGGATTCCAAGTCAACTTCATGTATGCCCATCGTGATTTCCTGCTTGATTTATAAGATGAATGTTTAATCATCAAAGTCGAATTTATTGTGGGTTAATCTGATTCGATTTGGTCTAAAAAACCATTTATCCTGTATCGAATCAAATTTGATTATGGTAATCAGCGCATTTATTGTAGCAGCGAATCAAATTGATATACGTTAATCGAGTAAATCAACTTTGGAGCGCTGTAGCTTTAGTAATGGCGTTCAACATGTCAAAACCATTACGTGTAATGGGTAATTTCTTCCTGCCTTGCCGCCATCTTGGAAACTATAAATAGTATAATGTTCATTTATCCTGCAGTATAAATCAGATTCGATTTGTGACGTCATTCTGATTAGGGTAATCGATTTAAGTGCGTAAAAATGACTTAAACGTTAATATTTTTATGAAAAGGGTTCCTAATTTCAATCATATAGATAACATACCTGATTCAGTAAGTAAAGATCGACAGTAAGCTAGAAGATTAGATGATATTTCTTGTATAGCTAGTTTAATATCTGACTGTATATCACCACTAGTACTCTCTAGTCTCTCTGATTCATCTAGTGATTTTAACTGTTTATTATATCTCTCTGAGAAACAGTAACGTGGTAAGAGAGCTATCATCTGACGCTGTATTCTAGCTCGATGACCTTTAAACTCTATTATAGCTGTTTCATTATCTAGATATTCTGAACCCAGATCAGCTGTAATGTAAAAACGACAATAAAAGGGTGTTTTATGTCCTATTTTTCTGCACCCGATTGAGCTTATGAACACAGACAATGCCTTGCAGTGTGCAATAGCGGAAAGTTAGCTAGGACAGTGGTAAGAGTCTACTCTTTTTTCCCAATAGTATCTTTAAAATGTACAGCCTGTAGCAGATCTGTAATTTTTTTTATATTTTATTGATTGAAGCTGTATATATGAACAACCACTATTATCAATATGATATAGATGGGAAAAGAGACAAAAAGCAAGAGTGATACAGATAGCTCAAATTCAGTTTTATCACCCGAGAAAGCAACATTTCACTTACTATGATAGTTGGCTCTAGCTATTAAAGCTGTAGTGAGAGCTAATTCTTTTAAAGCTGGTAATGAGAGACTAGGACCTCTATCTTTTAGTATGGTAGTAAACACTTCATTGTGAGTTACAACAAACAACATGACTTGTGCTGCTATATCTTTACTTTCTACACCAACTGATGTTAATATAGCTAGACCTAGTTTTAATGCTGATGATAATAATATACGATATCTAGCTAATGGACTTGGTATAAACTCATCATCACATCTTTCTTGTAAACTTGCTGATCTGAAATTAAACAAAATAATACAGATGTATAGATGAACACAATTATATGGATAAAAATTACTTTAATAAATAACTTGCGACGTTTTGATGATGCTACTTTCGTCTTTATCAAGCAATGATCAATCATCTGGTCAATCATTGCTTTATAAAGACGAAAGTATCATCATCAAAACGTCGCAAGTTATTTATTAAAGTAATTGTTATCCATAAAATTGTGTTCATATATTCATACCTCAATTACTAAATGCCACGAAAATACAGATGTAAATTCTATCAATGTTGATAAGGATCAGAAAACAGTAATTGATCTTGACGTATTCAACGGAATGAATATGCATTGTACAGTACAAAAAATGATCAGAATTTTTGTTTATGTGGCCCTGATCATGTAATCTAACACACACTAGATGATCTTTTGATGGAACTTTGTAGGATTTTTTTTTGACAGCATCAAATTATTTGGATGTGTAGACATTAGCTGATCCTTTATCCTGACTAGAGCCCCTCTGTTGTTCTTTTGCAGAGCTACCAAAATGTTGAGCATGTGATAATAACACCCGTAGTTGTATTGGTTACAATAAATGATGTAGATAAACCACACAGATGGGGTTTCCTTGATCACTCCTAATTTTTTAGTGGATGTCATAGACCCCCCCCCTTCCCCCGGGGTGAGGGACTAGGGTGTCAGGGGTGTGGTCGACTGGTGTAGGAGAAGAATTTGTTTTGAATTGAGAGAGCACCTCGCATCAGCACATGCTGAAAATGTGGATGAAACAAATTTTTGGGGGTGTGAAAGGTCCAGGTGATTGCTCCAGGGGTGTGAAGGATGAGAAAGGTTGGGAACCACAAGCGTAGACAAAGCCTATAAAAATCGGTGTGTGCCTGATTTTAGTCATAGGTCAACTATTTGACGTTTTTTACGGTCATTTACTACATCCAGATAATGGTACAAGTAAGGTTGAAAATTCATAATTATAATGACTTACCTATCAGTATCTGGTCGTAAATCAAAGAATTGACAAGCTGATAGTTTCTGCATCATACCACATCTTATTAATAGATGAGCACCAGCTGTAGTTTCACCAAATCTGGTTAATAAACTCTGTAATTTAAAGAAACAAGTGTTTGACTAGCAAGCTTTGCCCACTTCCCAGCTACATTTTTATACGCCCACATCTCTCTATGTGGACGTATATTGTCGGCACCCCTGTCCGTCCGTCTGTCAACATTTGCTTGTAAATGCTCTAAAAACTAGATTTTTTGATGGAATCATATGAAATTCGATATGTGTATACATATTCATAAAACGAAGATCAAGTTCGAATTTTAGCTATTTTCAAAGCAGAGTTATTGCCCTTGCCCCAAAAACTTGAATATGCTATTACTCTCTTAGTTTTCAACCGATTTTGATGAAACTTAAGATGGATGTTTCGTTTTTACCATCCGCATGCCGTGAAGGGCGTATATGGCTGTGGTCCACTATCTTCAGTATATCAAGGGCAGTCACCAATCTGTGTCAAATCATACCAAAAATCTAATTTGTGCAAGATATTGTTGATTTAAACAAACACACATTATTTAATAAAATTTCGACATAAACTGTCCACAAGTCTTTATGCATTTTTACGAAGTCAAGGACATTAACTAAAATTCAATTCATTGAAAAATCGTCAAATTCAAACTTGACCACGATCTTATTGTAATAGATGACACCAGATTTCATCAAAAAAGTAAAGTGAAATGTGTATGTACATTCCAACGCAATAAAATGAAATTAAGTTTTCATTCAAAATGACACTGAACTCAAACATGACTAACTTTTAAGATCCAATGACATACCTGTAATAATGATGAAACAGAAGACGACAAACCTCCATTTTGAAACTGAGTACAACTCAGGGGTAGGTATAACTCAGCTGAACTGACTGTCCCAGAGCAGGTAATCGAGTCAAAGAACATTTTCAACAAATTGTTTGGCTATTTAATACTTACCATTTTTGACTGGTATATGTACATAGCTCGAATTTGTTCTGGATTAGGGCGTAATAATTTCTGAAGCTCAAGGTCATCTTGTAGTAAACTGTCCACCAAGTGTTGTAAATATCCCTTGCCACTTAAATAAGTCATCCACTGTTGATAGACATCCATTGATACAATCATATCTAGTACAGATAGAGCTAGCATCTAAAATGTTAAAAAAAAAATGTCTTTGGAATTCTTCATGGAACCTGGTTTTGATGTCATTCTAACAAGACTTACTTTCCAAAAAAAGCTTGAACTTAATTCATAAACTAGTAAAGTAATAGTCACAAGATTTCAAGAGATTTTTCAACATTTACTAGCTATCACTTCACTATCAGTAGGGCTAGGTGATATTGGTTCAAGTTGATATCACGATATTAAGCATTAATATATCACGATATGGGTATATATCGTGATATTTTTTAAGTTTGTTTTTTATTGGTTTTAGAAAGAAAATTATGATCTAGAAATTTTAAATGTAACATAAAACAATAAATATCTCTTAAAACACCCCAGTCTTTAACATCACCAAAAAAACATCTGTTTCAAATATTAAGTTACTTGTTAAAATTATGTAGATGATCTTATATCTTTAAAAATTTTCAGTTATATCATGATAACTACCATTATATCACAATATGGTGATATTTCGGTATATTTTAATCAGGCGATATTATTAACAATATAAATTCCTATACCAGTATTTACCGGTATATCGCCCAGCCCTAGGGCTATATACATTTGAATAAATTTTACCATCAAAAATGACAAGTTTCTCAGTTGTATACTAACATGCTATCCTAAAAATAATTATATATCCTGTCTGTCTTCACTTCTATTGTATATTATATTTATACTCAATTGCAGATGAACCACACATCTTATTTTCATTCTGCAAAGTGATACAAGAGTTGAAATGTGCTTGATTTAGAAATATAATCAGATAATATCTGTAGCCATCTTACCCGTCCTATATCATGTCCATCACAAGCATCTTTACAAACAACATCCATAAAATTATCACCATATCCCATTATAGTGGTGATATTTTCTTTAGCTAGCTGTTCATATTCAGTATCAGATGTTCCTAACACACGACTCACTGTACTTCTATCTTCTATAGTTGAAAAACATACTAAAATCATTTTTCATTTACATGAAATGATTCAGTGATGATAAAATGGCATATCCTGAATGCTTTTGATGAAAACAAACAAAAAGAAAGAGAGAAACAACTATATTTCACAAGGATAACAACTTAGGTTCACAATTAAGGATCCTTTCTACCAGCTGATCCTTGGCCAAACTACTTGGCATTGATAATCCATACCCATTTACAGCTTGGTTGACGGGAAATACAACTAAAGATGACATATTCAACTATCACACAAACTATCACAAACCGATCGAGATTAGAACCCACAGACACCATTTGCTTAACATAATCAAGCAGATGACATCATGAAAAGAACCAAAAGCGCCTGCTTTTTTTAATGTGTGTGTCCGATGACCTTGAATAAGTCATCTTCACACATAATTCCAGTCAACCCAGCTGTAAATGGGTACAGATAATCCAGGAAAGGAGAAATGCCTGGGACCAGCTGGTAGAAAGGATCCTTAACTGTGAACCTCAGTTGTTATCCTTGTAAAATATAGTTGTTTCCTTCTTTTCTACTGACTCTCACTACCTCCTAAACAATTTCAACAGAAACTAACCTTTATTGTGTACTGATTGAGGTTTTTGAGCTATTTGTAAATAATATAACAGTGACCCATACAGATTAGCTCTTACTCTCTGTGATCCAGCACCTATAAATATAGAAGAGAATAAACTGATATCCACAATCTAAGAACCCTAGTGAACAACTTCACATAGATCAAAATAACTGACTTGATAATTATAATAATCAGAACACAACATCAAGAGAAATGAAATGTGATGTTTTTTGTACTAATAATGCAAATATGAAGACATGCAATACACTTAAGGCGAAATTGCCATGGCAACAACATAAGCCTACATTTTTCAGTTTTTCATCAATGCACACATATCCCTTCTAGCTGTAGCCCATGTCAGATAAGGGGTTTGGAATCCTAAAGTCAAACAATGGTCATCATGGGTTATAATCTTGTTGATGAGTATTCCTGGTAACAATGGTTTTTCTCTATACTTACTAGTTTTGAGAATGTAATCTAGTAAGCCTTTCAGAACCAGTTGGAGTGATGTAGCAAACAATGTTCTAGAACCAGCAGATTGACTCCAGGTTGATCTAGATATACCAGCACTCAATCCATCACCAGCTTGTTGAGCACTGGCTGTTTGTAAACTCTTCTCTGATTGGCTAACATCTGATATGAAACACTGGAGTAGATTGGCCATCAGTGTTAAAACCACACCAGCAACAGGGGCAGTTAACTCTGGTAAAGAATCTTCCTTTGCAACCTGATGAAGAAATAATACATAAGTATGGTCATAATGAATCCACTATCCAATTAAAATTCGATTACAATTTCGTTTCTTTTTTGTTTTCTGAAATTTTTCATTATTGTAATCTAACAAGTTTTCTATCAACATTCCAATCAAAGTATGTCATGATAACATAACGAATTGTGGGATAGCGAAATCCACATTATTCTCATCTTTCGGTTATGTTATCCCACAATTTGAAACATGTTCTACATGACTTTGAGTGAGTGAAAGTTCATGGTAACAGAATGAATTGTGGGATAGCGAAATCCACATTATACTCTGCTTAAGGTTATGTAATCCCACAATTTGATGTTATCAAGAAACATGTTCTACATGACATTGATTGGGTCAAAGTACCGTCACTAGAATACGACTGTAGTAGAAAGCTTGTTAGATTTCAATCAAGATGAAAATTATCAGAAAACAAAACAGAAATTAAATTTTAATCATGAACAAAATACCTATGAAATCTTGACAATTTTCAACTGTGTTTAAGGATTTAACCTACTTATTAGCATATATAGACACAGCTTTATAGAACAACAATCACTGGTTAAAGTTTTTCGACAAACTTATTAGCAGGTTAGTCAGGAAAAATCAATACCATAGCCCATGAAATCCTAAAAACAATCTGTCTGATTCTTACCTTGAGGAGAAGATCTTGTAGTAGTTCAAAGATGACTATTTCTCTGGTTTCACCATTAAGTACATCTTCTGGACAGGCACTTAATAAAACTTCAGCTACCTGTCTCCAGGATTCAAACGATTGTCTTTTAGTATATAGGTTACCTCGAACTTTATTACGTATCACTACTGTCGCTAATATCTGCTTAATTTCCTGTTCAAAAATAAATCGTTTCAGTCAATTTGCAAGGAAATCAAATACAACTCTTTTTGACAAAGGATCATTTCATTTGTTCATTTTATTCACAACATATGAAGCATTGTAAGCAGACGGCAATTTTCTTTTATCTTTGGGTGTCATTAACACCAAGACTCTTGGATATCATAAGAAGCTTTTTTGATAATGACATCATAAATTGCCTAGTTTAAGTTGATTTGCAAGAACCACTAATGTCACTGATGGCACTATCAGTCTCTTATAAAATAGTTCAGAATACCTTGTATTAAAAAACATGAAAAGATACATCACTTACCCCCATGATTAAAGGTCTCTGTCCGGCCATTAAAGACCCTTGTTGATTATTGAGTTCACTGATTAATATTCTATGTAAGGCTCTAACATCACAATGAATAACATCATTCTCTGTCTTACTCTCACAGTTAGAAATCACTTGTTCTATTAACTTAGGATCAAAGAAATCTAGCTGTAACTGCTCTGGATAATCTTGACTAAATGTCACAGAATCTAGCAGACACAGTAACTTTCTTCTTGTTCTCTTTCCTGAAAACATAATCAATTTGATAAGAAAATGGATTGAGCACAAGCTTGCTTCAGCATGCCCAACAATTTCATACTTCATTGCTCAAAGTTTGTGACATTTTGTCCCCTAAGGCTAAAACAGTAGGTATCATGGAAAATATAAATGAAACATAAAAGCAAACATCCAAAATTGCAGCTTGTGGAATAAGCATGAACTAAATGTGAACAATGTCTAACCAAAAGTATGGACCATTGAAAAATACAGAATACCATTCTTAAAAGTTGTTCAATAAAAGAAAATATGAAAGATAGCTTGCCAGGCAAGGTAACATACGCCCACTGGCAGCTGTCAGAAATGATAAAACAGTCATTAGTGATTAAAGTATGAATTTTCTCTTACTGACAGTTATCTATGCTGAGAAATTCCACCAAATTTTTTAAAATCAATATCAACAACCCAAATACATCAACTTATCACATCAATATACATGATCAAACCATGTTTCAATAAATGAATTGAAAATTGTCTCAAATTTTGAAGCGTTTTTCCTAAGTCAAGGGCAATAACTCAAAAACCGTTCATCGAAAGATCGTCAAATTCAAACTTGACCAAGATCTCATCAATATAAATGATCACACCAAATTTCATCAAAATCAGTTGAAAACTGTAGTCTCTATTGTGTTCACAAGAAATGTTGTTGGACCAACAGACAGGGGCGACGGCAATATACGTCCACATTTCCATGTGGGCGTATAAAAAACCTAAAAATATAAGCTATAAACTAATTGCATTGCCTCAAAACTTTGGTTGCTAAGATACGGTATTTATACACAGCAAAATAAAATCATTAAATGTCAACTGACCTGACCGAGCGATTGTTTTATTCTGTGAAGCTGTACCACTAACAAACATGGACGTTTCTCTATCCCATCCTGATACATCTATAACATCCTCTACTCCACCATTTTGATAACCTTATTTGACAAACGATAATTCAGAGTTTAGAGCTTTCAACATTGTCACCTGATGAAATCTATGACGACGAAAGCTTGAAGAATAAAATACTTCAGTCACTCTTAAAAGAAGGCTTCTTACAGCATTACTTTCAACTCAGAATCAAATGTGTTTGATTAATCTAGTTCAGAGAAAATACCACTTTATGTATCAAATACCATAATGTCAAGAAATTTAAAGGTACAGGTAGACCATTTTTTTTTGACCAATCATACTTTAGTCTTAGAAAGAAGAATTTTTTAGCTGAGCCAATCAGTAATAGTGTTCAGTGTCCAGAATTATCTGCGTTTGAATGTTGAAATTACGACTTGTCAATTTAAGATACTCTATGATATATAGAAAAACATATACAGAAATAGTGAATAAAATTTCTAGTTTGAAGTATTTTTAAAGGAATTATGTGATTTTCATACATTTCTGGTACTTCTGAAGACTATTTACATATATTCAAGACAAAAATCAACCCCTCACACCTGTCCCTTTAACATAACTTGTCAGACAATAAATGAAAGTTATGTCCCTTGTAAACAGGCTTGTAATCAATCCTAGTAGCATTTCACCCAATGTTTACACATTTTTTAGCTAAATTCAGCAACAAAAAACAAAACAACAACTCACCGGCATGATCTTCTGTATCATCTAATAATAAATATAACAATCTCTGTGTATGAGAACGTTGTCTATTTAGACTGGTTAATCTCAACTCTATAGCTATAGTCTTCAACAACCAGGACTGAGGGCCTACAGTATCTGCAATAAATATTTAACTTCAACTCTGATGCCAGTTTCTGCACAAAAATCCTTCAGAGGAATTTGTAAAGCAATTAGAAATTTGATTACTTGGAAGAATAAAACTTATCTAATTTATCTAAATTTCAAGGTCAATACTAATATTTGCTGACACAGATATCATCCATGTTATGTCTTTGATGATAACACAGGATAACTATTGTGGCAGTACATTTTCATTTTATCATAGACCAACTACATGTCACATTTTTGTTTGGAAAAGTGATACAGATGGCTGAAATTGAGCTTTATCAATTGATGTCTGGAAATGAAATGAATGGAGTTTTAGGTCCTACTTTTCTGCACCATGTGGGCTAATGAAAACAGGCAATTTATCCTTGACAGCGGCATTAGTCTGCTCTTCTTTCGATTTCCAACTGTCAAGGGATCTTTAATGTGCACAGTCTGTAGCACACAGGGCTTCGGTTTATTGTCCCATCGGAATGACTAGACGCTTTTTCCGTGTCAGCTACTCTTACCTGCATCATTGACACAGGGAAACGTCCATGTCTGGAGATGGGTTGTACAGGTGCAAACCTGTTCCCGAATCTCTTTCACTATCAACAAAATATTGTTTATATAAAAAATGCAATGGTCAATTTCCAAGCTTACCAGTATCAGTAGATTTAAAAGGTAGATGTTGTAACTGTCTGTATAAGAAATCGTGAGCTGTTCTCAGATAACGTAATGTTGGTGCTGTGGTATCTTTATTAGCACACAATACATAGATAAGATGATAAGCTAATTCAGCTAGTCTTGGTGTGTGCTGTAAACATGTTGGTCCTGTCCGACTACCTACTCCATTATTTAATAATGTTAATATAGAATGTAGACATGTCTTAGGTGATCCTAATACACCTGTAACGACAAATGAAGAAATGGAATTAGTTCCCGCTGTTCAACCAGCCATGTTACAAAATGATTCATAATATGATATTGAGAATTTCCTTTGATCTTATCAATGTATAAACAAGTGGGAGGAGCCTATCTGTGCTATAACTAGGCTGTTTAAATGGGTTAACTCATGAAAACTGTGCTATGATACATTATATACCTGCTATACCTATTTTATAGCATGCAGCATTAAGACCCTCAGTGTTCAAGGGCTGAAGGTCAAATAATGAATCCAATCTGAGACATATTTGTACATTACAAGCATATTGGGTGAACCAAAAAATATTGGGCCCTGTTTTATAGAAAAAAAAACAAAACCTACTAAATCACAGGAAAGGTGGAATGAATTCAGCTTTAAATAATATACCCATTGAGCATCAAAGCTCAAAATAAGCTTATTCACTGACAGACAAAAGAGAAGGTGTTATAGAACCTACCTGGGTCTTGTAGGTTAGTTTTTACAACAGGTTTACGTAACTCAAAACCTAATAACCAGTGAGCTAGGTTAGGGGCTGATTGTTCCATAGCATATAACATTAACTGTATAATATGTTGTCTTGTAGCATTCTTTATCTGAGCTGTCGTAAAATCTTCTTCTGAAAAGAATTCGAATTTTCATAACAATTAACGATGTATTCAATTTTAGTTTCTTTTATTAGGCTTATGAAATTGAAAAGCAACATCAGTATGCAAGGGGGAAAATTTTACCATTACAGACGCATCCACTCTTTTTCAATTTTCAACAGTCTTAAGATATAAGATGTGCATCAGATGGTATCAATTCATTATCAGATCCTTCTACCTGCATATAAGCGAGTATCTCAACCCATGTCAAGATGGATAGCCAGACCTACATGTTATTCCCCAGCATTAAACAGGCTGAAACAATGTTCTACATATCATAATAAATCATTTACCTGCTTGTAAATCAGTTTTATCTATTCTAGGCTCAGCATCATCTATTTCTAAACATTCTACAAATCCTTGCATTAGATCACGATTTACATTCTTTAAATGATAAAAAAAAAATTATCAGGGCACCATTCAAAGAGGCAATGTCAGCTATTTTCAATATAACAAGAACTGCAATGTTATCCTTTTCTCTCAATGAACACATGTTTAAAGGGACAGGTAGGCCATTTTTTGACCAATCATTCTTTTGTCTCAGAAATGGGATTTTTTTCTAGCTGAGCTAATCAGTAACAGTGTTTACAGCTCACTGTTGAATTTTGAGCCTGCAAATTTATGTGTGTCGTGAATTATCTGTTCTTCTGAAGACTATTTACATATATTCAAGATTAAAATCAAACCCCTAAAATGACACACCGGTTCCTTTAAGAATAGCAGTCTCAAGTTTCGAAGGCAAATCTCATGCAAATGAGTTGTAAGTTGCTTTCAAAACTCATGACTACTTTCATTATTCGCAAGCATACCCAACTGATAATTGCTATGATGTGAGGTCACCTAACAAAATGACTAATTTAAGATAGGAGAATATGTTGACCATTACACTTGTCTTACCTCATCTAAGGTATATAGATGTACTAATTCTGTTTGTATTGGAGCTGATCTACATACTAAATATAATATTCTAGCTGTAGAAAATGCATGTTCTGGTAAAAGAGTGTTGAATATAACAAATCTGGAATATGATAAAACGAACAATAAATACAGAGTAAAAAATTTGTTAATATTAATATTTAATGAGTTTCTCTCCTGTTTAACCTATGGTTTCTGTTCCATAAAGCTGTGTCCATATATCTGGTGACCCAGAAAAAATAATACCACTTTTTATTTCAGAAATAAATGAAATGAATGGAGTTTTACGTCCTACTTTCCTGCACCATGTGGGCTAATGAAGACGGGCAACGCCATGCAGGGTGCAATGGGGGAAATTTTGCCAGGACAGCTGTATTAGCCTGCTCTTTTGCGATTTCCAACTGTCAGGAACAGCCTGTAGCATACGGGGCATCGGTTTATTGTCCTATCCGAACGACTAGACGCTTTTTCCATGTCAGCCCCTCTAACCTGCATCACTGACAGGGGGAAACCGGGTTGAAAAATCCGAAGGTATTATCTCGACCTATGCTGAGATTGAACCCTGGACCTTCATGTGAGCGAGCAAGCGTCTAACTCACTGAGCCACACGTTTTATTTCAGGTTTTGTCAAAAACTATCAAAGATATGACCAAATTACAGCTTCATAGGTTGAACCATTTTGCATTCTAAGTAGCCTTTTTAAAATTCTTTGTCAAAAAATATAACGTCGTAATTTCTCCTTTTAATCAAATAACTTACTTGGCAATGTTAACCAGATGATCAGCTTTACGTGATCTAGGATTAATAGATAATAAGAGTTTATCCATGGTGGCTATCATTACAGACGTTCCTGAATCTCGGATCATTCTTTCAAACTTCTCTTCTTTATCTAGACTAATTTCTATCATTCTTAAACATAATAAACATGCCTTCTCTAGATCTTCTTTACCTGAATTGAAATTGATTTTTTACAATTATGGTTTTCAATGCTACAATTTAGGTGATACACTGAGGAAAATGAAGGATGACAAGGTTTACACTCGATTTGAGAGATCTGAACAGGTTCTGGCTGATCCAATTCTGCCCTCAATCAAAAGCAGATGTCGCATTCAAAATTTTCCCATCTTTTCCCTTCTCTGCCATTTTGAATTACATCTGCACCTACTATTTTTTCGACACATGTGAAACGTGTTCTGAACTTCCAACTTGTTTTATTGAATGTACACTTGATTCCAGGAATTCCGAATATATAGAAGTTACTGGTCGAGTGACCCCTTACTGAAAAGCCAGTCTTCATCCAGCGAGGGTGAAAAGTCCCCAATTGTACCCCTACTTTATTTTTAACAAATCTAAATGTTTACCTTTTTTCTCCAAAATATGTGCCAGAACGCACAAAATCAATTCATTTTTTCAAAAATTTTCTAGAGAGACCCCTCTAAAACAATCTATGAGAAGATTGTGACTATAACACCACCACAGAGTAGCCAATATTTGAATTCAGCCTCAGCAGTTGTCCCCCCATTGAGTCAGTTTGCCCCCTATTTGTACCCCCAGTCTAAGAAGGCTGGTGCCACCACTGTCTTCATAGTAAATTTAAATGAAATAATATTAAAAACAGTTTTACTCCCTATTATTCCACAACTCTTTAATGAGAAATTTTTAAACAGATTGAAAGGAGAAGGGATTTAAAATTCCTATCGTTATCTGAATGATAAGATGGTTTATTACATGTCAGTCTCACAGACCTGTATTATTGATAAGGTGGTACCAATACTGACAATATCAAAAATTTAGAACCCTGTTACTTCTGCCAGGATATGAATTCTAGATTACTCTTTAAATACCAGCTTCATTAACTAACCTGGAAAATTTGTATAGGTTTCAAACTGCATTATCCCATCATCTAACAGTCGTAAAATCTAGAAAAGATCAAAAGAATTACAAACTAGACCTGTTATCCAAGATTGTTTCAGCAAAAGTATAGTCTTATATGAAGGCAAAAGCCTAGAGTAAAATATTGCAAGTCTTACAGTAAACAAATTTCAAAATTTCTATTGCTATTTGGTGTTTTTTTTTCACTTCACCCTACTAATCCAAACCTAAATGGGCTACCAATTGCGCTCAGTGCTAGGACCTTCGGAATAGCAAACAAGCAATTTAACGTCTTTAAGTCATTCATGCTTCAAAATAAATTTATTTCATATTTCCACTGAGTCAGGTCCAGTAGATACAACTCAAAATGACACTCGATTGGAGAGTTCTGAACAGGTTGTCTCTTCTAATTCTGCTTTCAATCTATTTCCTTCTCCGCCATTTTGGATTCTGTCACCACCTATTTTTCAGCACACGTGAAACGCATTCTAAAACTTATTTATTTTATTGAACGTCTGTTTGATTCTATAAATCCGCAAAAAATGCAGAATTCACCAATCAAGCAACCCCAAAGTAAACCTAAGTACATGTACATTTTGACAACCGAATTAGTACTTACCATTTTCAGTAAACCGGAATCATTCAACATATATAATAAGAGTAAATGACCAGGTGGTTTATTAGTAGATACCGTACCACCACCTTGTCTTTCAACTACTGTTTCTATAAAATCTGTTTCTTTAACTTCATGTTCATGTAATAGTTTACACATTATCTCTAGACAGCAAACAGCTATCTGCCACTGGAATTATATCAAGTATTTTCATTAGTAATGGCACTAACATACCACTCCTGCTATTTCAAATTTAGTTTATCATAGTACCATCCTAGGGCAAATGTTTCGAAAACTTTGAATAAGTCTTTTATTCCAGTCTTTCGATTGGTCAATCCCTATAATGATTTCAAATTAGTTTTTGTTAAACCAATCAGATTACAGAATTTTTCAAACGTGAATTCATCTTCTTTAAGTTTCGGAAAACGCATTCAGATAATGCCATGAAAAATTTCAAGAGCTATCTTATGCATATAATATTCAGCTAGGCAGGCCCAGTGACATGTGAACCTTGCGCAATGAATCAGCTTAAATTGATTCCACAGTTTTATATGGTGCATTTTGACAGTTTTCCCTCCATAGTCTTCAATCAACCTTCTTACCTTCTCCTGGCTGTTTTTATAAGCTCTAGTATAGAATTTCAAGAAGACATTATTGATGATAAATTCTAGATATGGATCAAAACCAGGTGATCTGTAACCAGCACCTAATGCAGCAGGTATAGGTATATTAGTTAAGTTATTTAATAACTGTAGAAAGGCTCTTGTCATAGGATATTCTTCACTTCTACTTTCAATTTCTTCTAATTCAACCTGGAAAAATAATTTCGCCAATTTCTTTTTTTTTGTAATAAGTCTCATAGACCTAGTCTGAATGAGAAAAAAAGACTAAAAAATCGATTTAAATAATAAAGGACCTACAATTTCTTTCAATTCAAACTGGAAAAATAACTTCACCAATTTCTTTATTTTTCTAATAAGTCTCATAGATCTAGTCTTTCAATTCAACCTGAAAAATTTCATTTTGGCGAAAAAGACTAAAAAAATCTATCTTTAGATTTAAATCATACAGGACTTAAAATTGGATTAAAATATAACACTTACCAAAATTCCACTTGTCTGTTCATTGGCTGATTGTATGGTTGGCAAAATCTGCAAAAGAAAAATTTGGGATTCAAAAGATCATTCTTAGCCTGACAGTCATTTTCAAAATATCATGACAGTAAAAGAAGAGCTCTTGTCAACTAAGTCAAAGTCCTAAGTCTTAGCAAGGTGAAATATTCTATTTGACATGAAAATGTTACAGATTTCACACTCTCTTCTAGTCTCAAACATCCAGCCTCTGATAGCAATTTTGAAAGTTATCAGCTGGAGTAGAGTCAGAAAAACTAGGCCCTGTTTTATAAGGGATATTCCACAGATTTTCTATATCTACAGAAGTTGCAAGACTTATTAACATAATATATATTATATCTACTGGTTGTTGATTGAAGGATAGCACTAAATACAAGGGAGCTGTCACACAAGTTTGACAATTGGTTTTGCAACAACTGGATTTTAATATTTGCTATCATTACACTTGGGCTGCAACGATTCACCGATGAACCGTGATTCTATCCTTCTTATCAATAATCGTGATGTATCGGCACAATTAATTCCTAGTCCCCTTTAATAACAAACAACACAGAATACTTATTTGTATAAGAAATTGTGTCATGTTTTCAATGTTTGATTTTCAAACCAAAATTTGCAAAAATTTATTTCTGACTTTAAAAATTGAGATTTTTTTCACAATTTCTTACTTTTAAATGTTCTCAAGTTCTTAATAGTGACAAACTTATTATAAATTTCTTCTATTTTTTCTCTTTCCTTCTCTTAAGGAATGAATGTGGATCTTGTTATCGTTATGGGGA
>NW_008706772.1:202435-212278 GCF_000327385.1 Lottia gigantea
CAAGATCCACATTCATTCCTTATATTTACATTGGTTTATCTTTTGTGATAAAATACGCTAAAATCAAGTTCACCGACCCGCCCCTAACAATATAGTTCTATAAATAGACAGTCTTATTTGGATGATAGAATTATCAAATATTTAATATTCCATTGAAATATTAACAACAATTGTAAATTTAATAAATTGTAAAATTAGATTAGACTCTAGGTAAAAACTTGGGTCAATCCTCGTTTTCGTTTTCGATGTATTCATACGCCTTATTGTCACGTGACAAACTACAGTTATTGGAAAATAAACGCCGGTTTGGCTAACTGGTTTATTGAAGGGAGTGATAGTAGAAATGTAAATATTAATAAATGAACCGCGATAATTATCACAATAAATCGTATCGTTGAATGAGTGCCGAATTGCAAATTCAAGAATCGTTGCAGCCCTACATTACACTTACATACACTGCATTAATATATCAAATGATACTTACTTGTGATATCTCCAATGTTTGCCAGATATTAGAAGCTATAGATGGTGTTAATGCTAAATATGATAAGGTTTTCAGTATCTCAGCTTTTAATAGTGATGGTATACTACAACCAATTAAACCAAATAGTAATATATTAGCACTCCATTGTTGATTCTCCCATATAGCACTTCGACAATTTTCATTCTAAAACAAAACATTTTGAAACTTAAAGGGACATTCTGCTTTTTTTGTAGGTTGAAAAAATTTTGCTCATATTTGTGAAAACTTTAGACCAAAATGTAGAGTAATCTAGCCGTCAATTTGTAAATGCCAAAATAATTTAAAAACATTATCTAACATGCATTTTTGGAAGCTGTTAGAAAACTACTGTATGGATTTGATTAAGATAAACACCTAATTGTAGAGAAATATTTCTCCTACATATTCTGAAGGTTTCAATCAATAATATTGAACTTAATTAATAATAAGTACTCTCAGTTTTTAATTAACCCTTTTAAAACAAATTCAGTTTGATCAAGTAGATACATAGATATAAATAGATAGCATGCTTTAGAAATATTTTCAGGTATAATTTATGATGTTTTTGATAATGAAAACTTTTTACAAAAAAAAGGAATACCCCTTTAAAATATATATCAAGTACAATTATAGGAAAAACAAAGTCATGCTATTCTATATAGTCCATGACAAATTTTGCCAAAACAACTGCTTATTTGCTTAAACCTGCCTTTCAAAAAATTGAATGGTCCAGTTCTATCTGCCGATATGATGTTCTTGTCTCTTTACCTATGTCATTCCCTTTTTATGACTTCATGCTGTACCATGGATGAGTCTCAAAAATTTTAACGTGATCAAGTAGGCGTTCCTTTTGAGCTTAAAATCTATTGGCAAGCAAATATTCTATAACTGTGGTGCTTCAATTTTTAGGAAGTTTTGTGGAACATACCTGTTTTATAATACACTGAGCTAATTTCAATACAGCTATAATGCCTTCTAGTTCTTGTATAGAGATACCTCTAGTATGATGTGTTCTGTAAGAATGAGCAGCTTCTATACTATTAGGTTGTTCTCGACGTAAACTAGTATAATATTGGTTTAATGACATAAAGATATGATCCCATGATACCATACTAGCTGATCCTCCTACAAAATATACCAGGATACGGCCATATGAAATGATATATCAGAATAGTCAGTTATACCCACTTTCCAATGTAATTCCTTACATGTGTTGTATAATGTTGGGGGCGCTCGATTGGTGATATCTGCACATTCGAGATACATGAAATCAATTGGAAGTACAATAAAACTACGTTCCAATTGTGCCCAAAACAAAGTAGGTGTAGTCAGAATTTAAAATTTTTAAGAGAAAACAATTTCAAACAGGGTTTAGAAGACATTCCATGTGTGCCGAAAATAAGTCGGTGTAGACAGAATTCAATATTATAAAAAAAAAATGCTCAATTTTGAATGTGACATATAACATTCGTTCCTAATCAACCAATTGAGCGCCACCCTAGTTGAATGAATAGATGCTTTTCTTTATCAGCTACTCTGACCTGCTCACTTAAAAAGATAATTCCCCAACGCCTTCAAGGTTAGCAGCGAAATTCTTACTTACACATGTAACTAGAACTACAGATGTACCTTATGAGGCCCATTAGAAATTTGTGATCAATTAGTGCAAAACTGTGAGTGAAATTGCTGTTACCTGCATTCATACCATTTATTTTGAGTAAATTGAAACAGTGTTGAGCACATTGTGGACTATTGGCTAGACCTGTTATCATTCTAATATATGGTACATAGAGTGGTGCTGGTAATAGGTCTCCTGCTAGTCTAACAAACTTATATAAAGCCACCTAAAATAACAAAAAAATCAAATCTTTCACTAAAAACTCGTCCTTTTACAATTGTTTATCTACACTCACAGCAATTGTTTTTTTCTAAAATGACACAGCATAACTGTTGTTCGATATGATAAGTACTTCTAGTTTGCCAAAGACTAGAATAGACAATTCATGCATTAATGATGGTTTCCTTATTTTGTAGTGTCAAATTATGCAAACAATGTGATTAGTGCTTCTAACGAATTATCATTATGTTCTTATTGCATATAATTAAGAGTATTAACCAATCATAAATGTCCATGTATGTACAGTCTGGATAAACAAAAAGAGACTTTGTGACCTTTCTTGATCGGTCCTCATTGGAATATTTCTAATTTAGCTAATTATGAATTAATTATGGACATGTGAGACAAACTGGTTTTTCAAAGTCATTAGAACACCTCTACTTTCTATTCATATAAGTATTAACATTTTCATTTCCATAAATGAAAATAAGGGAACCCATCTTTAACCCTAGTAAACAGTATGTGTATACGTGGGAAGTGGTCATTTCACCAATATTTTATTTGATTTGTGTTATAGAAATTTGGTATCAAAACATGTTCCCTATCATCAAAACACAATATCATATTTGTCTGTCAGTATTTATAATAAAGATAACTGGTGATCTGACATTATTTTAATCAAATGAAATGTATTTTTCAGCACTGAAATTTCATGGGTAACTAGTCAGTATGATGTCCAAGAGTCTTTTTCACTTAATTTGTATGAACCAATAAATCCAGATACTAACCACCATTCATTAATGAGGAAATCTATAAATTGATAAAAGCTGATCTAACACTTTTAAAATGAAGATACCAAAATATTAGCTTTGTGAATTTTCCAAATTTAAGACTTGGGGTGAATAATAGAATAGATGGAGACTACCTACCTGTCGAGGGGGTGGTCTATAGTGATACATTGATTCTTGTAAACCAGTAGGTTCAGCTGGACACCAGAAATCTAATGATAACTCGAGATTTAAATCATCTGTACTGTACAGTTCTACCATCTATAATTGAAGTATTAAACATTTTACATTTTTACTTTTATACAAGTCACTTCATTTCAATTCAGAACAACAGAAAATTGCAGAGATAAATAAATTTTTACCATAATTTTTAACAATTCATTTTTTGTATTTTGATATCAAGAGGTTTAATTTTACAAAAAGTTGGGCAATAAGTTCTCTATTGAAAAGTCTGTGAAATATCAAGATAGCTTGTCAGACAAGGTAATATACACCCACTGGCAGCTTTGATTTTAGATAAAAATATTTAGCAGTACAGTAACAATCACAAGTATGAGATATTCAACCTTCAGTCATACACTTTTCATACAAACAATCATACCAATTTTTCTTTAAGTTCAGTCAAGAATTGTGCCTTCTAGAGTGTTTATGAGCAATTGTGGACAGACGCAGGGGCCGACGGACATGGGTGATGACAATATACACTCCTCATTTCATGTGGGCGTATAAAAATTACAAGATAAACTGACCAAAGATAAAAGTTCTTCAAAGTCTTTTCTCTGA
Source organism: Lottia gigantea (assembly GCF_000327385.1). Taxonomy (NCBI): domain Eukaryota; kingdom Metazoa; phylum Mollusca; class Gastropoda; family Lottiidae; genus Lottia; species Lottia gigantea. The sequence goes on from NW_008706772.1 coordinate 206,346, forward strand.
TCGGGTGATTGTAAACCTTCATTTTGGTGAGCCATGATAATTCTAGCTGTCTCATCTCCTCTATTTCTTAATTCTTTTACCTATTGAAAATATTCAAAGTGGATTACATTCTCATTCCAGTTCATTGAGATGGCTTAAGGAACACTATATGCTGTATTGATATTTCTAAATCAGCTGCACTGACGGTGATTTTAAGCACAACTGTCTTATGAAGTGAGCACACAATGTATTTCTTAAAGGGGTTTTCTAAACTTTCTATGTGTATCAGGGACATCAATTTGCAGCATTCCAATTTTCATTTTCATGTTTTTGGTTCTTTCAATTCCACTTGATGACATCACTAGATTGGAACAGCATATATATTAATAGTAACTTCTGGTAGCTCCCCTCTAGTGACGTCATAAATAAGATTTAGTGGAATTGCAAGAACCACAGACGTCTGATTGAAAATTGGAATGGTGCAAATTGAAGCTATCAGTGTCGATGAACATAAAAAATTTAAATAATATCTACCTTTAATGGCATGTGATAAATAAAATCTGTTATCAAACCATGGATTCTTCTAACATAAAACTCCTAGAAATAAATAGACATCGCTCATAAAGATTTTGATAACATTGGCTATGCGAAGCAAAATACACTAGACTCTACACTTCCCTTTTCCTTGACACAATACAAAGATTAGTGTAAAAAGTACACAGAAATTCCATGAGTAAAGTGCTTTATCTTAGCAACTGACAATCTAGATTTCAGTCAGATGTCTGTGACATTTGTGATGACAAATTTTGGTCAAAACTTTTGAATAAAATAATACCACAAATGGGATACCGAAAGAGAACAAGATATTTAGATTTAAAGATGGGTTCCTTTATTTTCATTTATGAAATGAAAATGCTAATACTTATATGAATAGAAAGTAGTGGTGTTCTAATGACTTGGAAAAATACCAGATTGTCTCACATGTCCATAATTAATTCATAATTAGCTAAATTAGAAGTGAATTACCAGCATAATTCCAATGAGTGACCAATCAAGAAAGGTCAAATAGTCTTTTTTTGTTTATCCAGACTGTACATACAAGGACATTTATAATTGGTTAAAACTCTTAATTACATGCAATATGAGAATATAACAATATGATTCACAATGATTCATAAGAAACATCAATTAATCAAATAGTTTGCTTAATTTGACACTAAAAAATAAGGAAACCCATCTTTAATCATTCAATAGCATAAAAACAGTATTTGCCAAGCTTGACAAAAAACAAGCAATAATACAATTTACCTCTTGGAAAAATTCTTTAACAGATAATACTGAGTTTTTCAGAAATAAGAATACTTGACCATCTATAGCCAAATCCATCAGTTGTTCATCTGCTTCAAATATTTCTGTCGAACCTAGAAAAAGTAAAATCACAGATACAACTTAAGATAAAAGTTATTTGAAAAAAACTTGTTGAGATGAAACATCAACAGGGTATATGGCATTTAATTCTTTGAAGAGATTGTAAAGAGGTTTTCAAAACTTTTTACATGTATCAGATACACTGATATCACCAATTTGCACCATTCATATATTCAGTCCGACGCCTTTGGCTCCTGAAATTCCACTAAAAGTAACATCATGGTCACAAAAACTACCATTGATATATAAGGGACCGATGCGATAGTGACGTCATAAAATGCAAAAATTTTGTGAAATTGCAAGAACCACAGACATCTAATTGAAAATTGAAATGGTGCAAATGGACGCTTTCAGTGTCCCCTGCACATAAAATTTTCTAAAAACTTCTTAACAATCCCTTTAACATTCAGTGTTCAAAGGGTTAAGAATATTTTGAGATTGCTAAGTATGCAACAGTGGCTGTTTGTAGCTGTAAAGCAATCAATTCTTATTACCTTGTGGTAGAGGATATTGTGAAAGTTGACGTAACATATTGGCCCAGGAGAACTGTAGAGATGCCCTCATACCATTATTATCCCACTGTTGTATTGATGTTATTTCTTTATGTATATCAGTCAAATACCTATTATCATTTATAAATGGAAATCTCCCCACTATATCTGAAGAAACAATTCATTTTGATTTCAAATAATAACGACCAATTCCAGTTCCTGAATGAAGTGTCCGGTAGGTTCTGTATTCTCAAACTTCCTCTTGATAAAGGTGCCAAAACAAAATTCATGTTTCATGATTTTCTCACTACCAACTAACTAGAAATTACATCTGATGACGACACGTGTATATTGTGTTGAAACGTTATGTGCCCAACCTTATTAAAGAAGTGTTTTATATTCCATAATATTGTCTTGTGTTTTGTTATATGTGCTCCTTGCTTCTACATGTCGTTCAAATCTTATAACTAGAAATACATCACTTATTTCAGTGGACAATAAATTCAACAACGTTTTCACATGTGGATTGAAGGGTTAAAATCTGATTGGCTGGCAGTGTCATCAAACAGATAAATGTTCAAGAGCAGCGTCTTTAGACCCTAACTAGAGTGGCTACATAAAAATAAAAGCGATTAATAAAACGAATGAAAGTTTAGTCTTGATTCAATGAGATTGTTGAAAATGATTTTTGACAACAGAATATAAACATACCATCTGAATCTTCTTTTTCCAATATGCTGACATCAAAACAATAGTAAAGAGCCATCAACAGACACAGAGTGACTGGATCAAGTGAAGAATCAGCAGAATTAGAGTTGTCCCCCTTTAAATGAGCAAGCAGACGCAAAGTATCAGACTTGTTCAATGGTTGTTGACAGGCCAAACAAAAAATGCATTCTGCTAGATTTAATTTGATTTCATTGAATATATCTGTAACCTGAAAAAAAAAAAATGAAAATGTCAGACATTTTGAACTTCTTATGTATAATATGTTATTACTAAATTATTCGCCATGTAAAACAAAAAATATAGTTTCTAGTAATTTTGGGTAAAAAATAATTAAAAGATGTTGTACAATAATATTGTGTTGAATTTTTTTTACTTTATATCTTATATCTATATACTTGTCTTTAAGAAAATATACCTGTTTTCTATGTTTCGGTGTTCCCAATGCTCTTTCTCTTTGTAATTTATCTAATTCAATAGTTAAATCCATTGGCTTGATAACATCTACAATATAATCAGTAAGATTTTAGAAAATCTAGTCCCCAACAACAGGTTTTTACATGAACTCACCAATAGTACATGCATGACTTTTCAAGATTTTAAACACAATGTTCATTAATGAGCCAATCAACAACAGTCCATCTTTCCAAGATTGCACCAACAGACTCATCGCAAGAGTAAAAAAGAGAAATCCATGCACAGTTTTTCCATTCAAAAATTATCAAGTTTAATTTTTAAGAGTTAACTCATATTAAACCCTTTCAAGAGTCAAGCCAAATTCACTGAGTTCTTCCCCCAGTTATTCTGTTGAAAAGTCCAAATAAGAAAAACTTACCCAATATTTTGTTGACAATGCCATCTTTTAACAATTCATCAGTATATTTTGTAATATAATTGACAATATCTGGTGCTACACCTAGTGACCATGTTCTCCCTTCTCTAGCTTGAATCAATGCTCTTAATGAATTAACTAAGCTTCTTCTACCATCATAATATAATAATACAGCTACTAAACCTCGAGTTAATCCAGGGTAATTCGGTAGTTGATTCTCTCCTATAAAAAAATAATGAGTAATTCAGTTTGATTAAAATTTCGTAGTTTTGCTGTGGGTAACTCCATCTGCTATTCATGGTCGGACAAAATTTCATTACAACACATATTCTAGGTCACTCTTATATTGAAAGCAAAATAGCTAAGTAGACAAAAAAACATAAAATATATCTGAAGTTTAATCAGATTGTGGTTTGAGATAATAGAAGAAAAATCTAATGACAGTTGAAAACATTTTACATCTAGAATGATCCAAGTAGAATCCGAGCAAATTTTTTTATGCAGGACGATATCTATAAAGGAATAAAAACCATTGATAAAATATAGCTGAGGGTCAAAGTGACCATAGGCTTCAATGTAGAGTACAGGGGAGATTTTATCATTTTGATATGCTTTGGAAGTCAATTTTGGATTTATTTGAAAATAAACAAAATTAGCACTGGCCAGAAAATTAAAAGAATTTCTCTAAAAAGAGGAAGTTTTGTATCCCCAACATTAAAACTATCGTACTGGTATTATTTCTAATTAAATGATTACTCTTGGAAATATTTTTGGAATACTAAAGTTCAAATCATCATTTACCTGCCATTAAAAGTTCTACAGCTGCCAATTCATTCATTTCAAATAGATCACTGAGTATCAGAGCTTCTGATATAAACTGTTGAGAGAATGTCTGAGTTCTCTGTTCACCTTGAACCACCAGTCCTTCTGTTGCAGACTTTTTAACAGCTTCTCTATCTCCATTATTCTTAGCCTACAATAAAAAAAAAGTCAGCTTCAAACATTCCTCTCACTAAAATAATCAAAATGATATTCTTTATATTTCAGAACAGTTTGTTGTTTGCAGTGAGCAATACAGGAAATTCAGCCATGAAAGCTGCTTTAGGGATCTTTATGCAGATTGTAGCACACTAGACCTTAGACAGAAACATCCTGTCTCTCAATGCCGTCAGTAGAGAGTCAGAAGACCATCTATGAATATATCTTGAATTAGCGCAACCAATTTGGTTGAGTTGAAATATTCTTCTTCCTTGAATTTCATTGGCTCAACAAATTTTTATAAAGATGGTGACGTAGTTTGAGTAAAAATAACCGTTTGATGGACATCCATTTAATTTGTACACATTCAAGTACATAATGTCAAGTTGTTGTAAGGTACATCTTACTTCATAATTATCTACTACTTTACAAAATTTACTGTTTTCAAAGGTCTAAATCAAGTAATACAAAATTGTAAGGTATTTATCTACTTGGTCTGTCCCTAAAATACGCAGTATTATTAGAGTCAACTTGTCCATCTAACTTGACCTCAAAATTCCATGTTAATGTTTATGTTAGAGTTACTTCATATTCACTCCTCCTACCTGCAGTTTTCCTTTCAACAATATTGATGAATATCTCATAAACTTACTGGCTTTTTCAGAAGGGAAATGAAATCTGGTTTATGTCTTTTGAGAGCTACTTCTAAATCATAGGCAGAATTAGGTTGTTTCTGAAACACTGCAGCATCAACTGTTTCATATAATGATCTGAATGGTCCCCATAATCGAGCAGCTGAAATTAAAAGGAAATCATGAAGTGTAAGCTTACCTTACTAGTATATGACAGCTTTTCAGATTTCAAAAAGAAAACAAACAATTAAAAGTTAAACAGAGCTTTATCTATATCTGAATTTGGTACGGTACTATGTATCTTTGTCAGAACCAGGAATTGAATTAAAATCTTTTTTCAAGAAATTTTAGACCTAGATCTAGACATAAAAACATTGAACAATGACGTTGATGACATCAGATTTTATATTTTTATTGTTTTAAATAAATAAAAAAAAAATGAATTGTTTTTATCCCTTCTCACAACATTCCCCACAATTTTTAACAAGTTTTCGGCAATATGCTAGAATTTTTATCAATGAAAATTTGTAGGATAATCATAATCTAAAATTTTGAAATTGAAACTGCTTTGCATACTCGTTTGCATTTCAGAGACACCAAAAAGAAATAGAGTAGGTAGCTTTTAAAATCAGTTGAATCTATAAGCTAGCGTGATAAATTTATAAATAAAGCACTTGTTTATTGTAAAATGTGTCCTAGGGAACATTTTCGTACTTATTGAGATTATAAATGGAATATTTAACAACTCACCCGAATTTACCGCCATGTTGCCGGTGGCCGCCATGAATAAAGGGAAATAACTCCAATACTCAAGTTGTTCGACATAGTAACTAACGCTAACAAAGAGGGGTAGAAAACAAGATTCTC
>NW_008706772.1:212328-307490 GCF_000327385.1 Lottia gigantea
TGGATACCGGGTGGTATAATTAACTTCTCTTAGTATTTATCTTTAATATCAATTCATTATAACTAGTGACAATTCCTTGAAAGAACCACGATTTTAAAAAAAAATAGTGACTGACAAAATAAGATACGTAGCGTGATTTATTGCTAAAAGTCACTGAAATAACATAAGAATATGGTCCACTTTGTGTTCCATAGAAATTTTCTGCTGACACGGAATCCGCTAGTTGATCACGTGACTTCATTCGTTGGACTACATTCTAGCAGACGACACTTGGAATTCCGATTACCGCTTGGGATTATAAGGAAATTCGGCCGATAAAAAATGGTGACGTTTGGTAATAACTGAAATCCGCCATTTTGTATTTGTCAAAGTATACATTAATACATTTTACCTTGCTTGAAACTACTGGATTCATTCTACTAGCTGATATTGTAGTGAAAACCCATGTTTATCAAAACAAACTAATGCGGAGGTCGCGCAAGGTCGCTCATGTAAATTATTAATCCTTTCCGGAAATCCACGAACAATAGGTTTCCACGAAATTAGGTTACTTGATTGTAATAGTTCAACAGCACAGTTCGTCAAGTGAAAGTATGACTAATTTTTGGAAAGTAGGCCTAGACCTAAGTGAAAAGGGTCCACAAGCTTAACTTAATAAATTGAATGTGGTAGTTTATAGGCCTACCTTATTTGATGATTGAAAGGACTGTAGACTTATTATAATAGTTTATAGCTTAATAGATGAAAGATTAACAATAGAACTATAGTTGTAGGCCTATCTCAATGGTAGGCCCTATATACTCTTACAAAGTATTCCATTTCGGCTACATAGACACATTTCGTGATTGCAAGCTAAAAAATTGAACACATTTAGAAAATTAAGGACACATTCATACTCTTGCTCAAAAATATGTGTCAGGATGAAGCAATTAAACATTTCTATTTTCCTGGGGGAAATCCCACCCCACACTCCATGGTACTTTTACAGCACTTTCGCTTTTCTAATCTTAACACTGCACCCCCCCCCCCCCCCCCTCCGCCTTCTAGACAATTTGCTCCCTATTTATGCCCAAGTTCTAAGAGGCTGGGGTCGCAACTAGTTAAACGAAGATAACACAGTTCTGATACTGATTTAATTTAAGCTACGTATTGACTAAAACAAATCTGCATCGTTTCAGATGTGCTGGAAAAGAGGCTTGTCCAGCTTTGACCCCAATCCATTCAGTAACAAGTGAAATTTGTATGCGTAGAAGTAGAAGTAGAAGAAAATATTGACTGACTTAAGAATTAACACTTCCGGCTTTTGTACCGTATGAACCCGTGCTCCGTGATTCACAAAAGTCATCAATAGAGTGGAGAAAATGTTCTATTCTGGCTTGTAGTTCGATATTATAATCTAAATGAGGGCCCCCAGATTTATTATTGTTACTTGCTATAAGTTCGTTCAACATTCTCAAACGAGCCGCTTTAGGGAACGCTTCGCCAGCTTTAAGAGCAGCTTTTCGAGACTCTTCTAACGATTCAGAATCTGTCATAGACAGCTTCATCACCATCTTCTCTCTTTTGACGAGATTTAAAGGATCCCTTTTATATCGATCCTGTGGCCTGATATAGTTCTTGAGTTTTTGTCCTCGGAATATAACTTGAGACAAACCATCCTTCTTGCGATTAAGATATCTGTAACGATTCACTTTCTCTGAATTACCTAAATATTTACTAACAAATTCATCATCAGTCGTTTCATTGTTATCTTCCTCTGATCGAGTGTCTATAATCGAATTGGAATTAGCTCTATTTATAGGTTTAATCCAGCTTTGTTTCCTTTCCACCTGTCGATGTGTCATTCTACTGTCATTTTTACAAGTATGGGGCCGGACCGTTTCCTCATTAAAGTGCACACTGCCTTTGTCAACTATATCTCTAGTCTTTGTTGGCAACGCACACGAATGCGGTCGCATTATTGGTTTACGACTTGATCGCAAAAATGTTGGCGTTTCATTAGAATTGCCATTAAGATCGATATTTGATGCTGTACTGCTGCGCTCTATCAAAGAAGGTACAGTTCTTTGATGAAATGGGGCAGATTTAACTGCAGGACGAGAAGTAGATTGTCGGCTGTTCCTTTTGATACTTCTCTTGGGAAGTTGTTCTATTTCTTTATACAGCGAGTTATGTGTTGCATCATTAAAAGAATAAGCCCAAGGTGCCTGATAATATTTGTAGATTAAAGGAGTCACTTTTTCGACTGAGACAAAAGGATCTGGACTCGAACCGGATGTTCGTTTCGATTTTTTCATAGTCTCGATTAGCTGCTTCTTTGTCCGCGTTAACGAATCTTCTTTACGACCTTGTTTTGTCTGAAGTGAACGCAATCTAGAGTTCAAAATAATTTCTTCGTGGCGGTTTTTCATTTGTGCCAAAATTTCACAATTGCTGACAGTATTTTTTTTACGAGGGGTGGAAGAACTGGTGTCCGGGTTTGACCATGGCGTTTCTGGTTCTGTTTCTGTTTCGGACGTATCTGTATCTGTTTCTGTTTCTGAATCAGCTGCTTCTCGTTCTTTAATGGCTGTTTGTGTTTCTGAAACAGATGTTTCTGTTGCTTTCGAACATATTTCAATATCTTCAGTAACTGTGTCTGCTACTTTAGTGGGCATTTCTGTTTCGTTATTAACTGTGTCTGCTACTTTAGTGGGCATTTCTGTTTCGTTATTAACTGTGTCTGCTACTTTAGTGGGCATTTCTGTTTCGTTATTAACTGTGTCTGCTACTTTAGTGGGCATTTCTGTTTCGTTATTAACTGCGTCTGCTACTTTAGTGGACGTTTCAGCGGTAACTTTATCTGTTTCTTTGGTAGACGTTTCTGTTTCTTTCGCGTTAGTTACTGGCTCTTTATCTTTAGTAAATGTTTCTTTTTCTGAAGAAGGTGCTTCTTTCGTGGTTGATACTGTTTCATTGCTTGTTTCTGTATCTTTAGTACCTGTTCCTGAAAAACAAAGTTTATTGTTATGTTTTTTTTTATGGGTTCTTATTTCATCATTGTTAGGACATGATATCTTTAAGGTAATCTAGATAATCTCTTTTCTCACAGTTCAATTTAAGCATTCTGTACCACTTTCTACAATAGAGCTTAAAGATAGGTTCCCTTATTTCATTTATGAAAATGAAAATGCTAATACTTATATGAATAGAAAGTAGTGGTGGTCTAATGACTTGGAAAATACCAGTTTGTCTCACATGTCCATAATTAATTCAAAATGAGCTTAATTAGAAGAGAATGACCAACAGAATTCCAATAAGTGACCAAGCAAGAAAGGTCAAAAAGTATCTTTATTTTTTGTTTATCCAGACTGTACATACATCGACATTAAATTTTTCAGTTAAAACTCTTAATTACGTACAATAACGATATCATTAAGAATACATGTTAATTCAAAAGCAACACAAAATTAATTAATTAAATAGTTTGTTTGACACTAAAAAATAAGGAAACCCATCTTTAAAGTATAGTTTTTGACCATGGGTTAAACATATCGTGATAACATGTCGCTGGGTCAGGCAACAGTTGAAATATTAATTTTATTTTAGACATTCCATATTGATCTATCAAGGCCGCCCAAAGTTAATCGACATCGATTGACAACGAACAATCTTGATAGCTGAAAGTGGTGAAATATGCACACAATATACACGAACATGTATCATTCAATATAACCCACCCCCTCTCTGGCAGCCCCGAATGCAAGTTTTTTCTCGCAAAAATCTCATAACTATGTTAAAAATTCGGGCAATCTCAGATATTTCGCCCCCCCCCCCCCCTTTCGGACGTAAACCTGGCTCCGCCACTGTAACCAATGGAATAAAATGTTATTGACGCCTGGTTATTTTTTACAGACGATTAAACATATTGTAAACAAACAATAACACTTTTACCTATTATACTCTCCATTTTACATTGATATACCTTATTAAATCTAAAACTTTCTTTCTTACAATATATGATTCTTGTCAAATACATGCTTGGTTTTATTGAAATATACAATAGAAATTGCATATCTTTTGTGTTTTCTACTGGCTTTATAGTAAAATGTCAATGACTGATAGAGTTGGTTGTTCGATTTAAAAAGGATATTGTTATCGAGATATCTATGTTACTAGCTGATAAGACCCAATTTCAACTACCCTTGACGCTTTAAAAAAATGAAATTCGACGTTTAATTCGCCTGCAAATAGAGAAAATGATCTACGACAGCTGTATTTAAAGTATCAAGATCTATGCAAATAGTATCCCACTTCCTTCCGTACACTTGTTATCTAATAGTACATAAAACTGTCATTGGTATAGCTAAAATGGATTTCTTATTGCTGATAAAACATAAATTCAAACGACTGCATTTCTTAAAAATGTATCAATATTTTGTATTGTATTTTTGTATTACTTAAAGGAGCACCTTCACTATCCGTTCGACCAATCATACCTTGGTTCCAGAAACATAATTTTGGCTTACATAATCAGTAATAGTGTTCACAGCTCATCGTCGAAATTTGAGTCTTCAAATCCATGTACAGTATCCATAATTATTCACGTTTGAAAGTTAAAAACTTGGCTCGAATTTTAGTGAGACTATGCCATAAATAGAAAACATATATAGAAATAGACAGAGAAATTTCTAGTTTGAGGTATATTTGAAGGGATTATGCTTCTTTGGACTATTAAAGCACAAGAAAGACCCAAACCAATCCCCTTTAAAGATTTCCCGTTCTAATGAATATCGAATTGGCTATTGAAAATTGATTGCGATTGCACAAAATTATTGAAACCTTTTCTTTCATTGTTATATTTTCTTCTGTAAAAATATTCCCTTTTCATACAAATGTCTTGATGACATGATTTAGGGTCAATGTACATGCCTTTAAACAATAAAATCTTGACAACAGAGAAGTTTGATATAAAATCATATCTTTAAAAGATAAGAAGATCAAAAAATGAATGGTAATCCCCCCACTCGCTTAATTTCTTTAAAAAGATTGGATTTCAACTTCAAGTAGGTAAAAAATTGAAATGATATTGAAATTTGTCAGTTGTTGGGCAATATGAAGATCCTGATCTATAGATCTTGTTTACTCTTCAGAAGTCAGTTTCTCCTTCTTAAAGGGACAGATTCGCCATTTTGATTTGGGTCTTGAGTATATGTAAATAGTCTTACAAGAAATGAACTAAAATCGCATTATTCCTTTAAAAATATCCCAAACTAAGAATTTCACTTTCTACATTTATACTTGTAATTTCTATATATGGTGAAAGAAAGAAATCAAAGACTAGTCGTCATTTTAACATTCAAACGCGGATAATTCTGGACACATAGATTTCAAGGCTCACAGTGAGCTGTGAACACTATTACTGATAAGTTTAGCTAAAAACGAAATTTCCATTTCTGAGACTAAAACACGATTGATCAAAAACTGGAGAAACCATCCTTTTAAACACGTTGTTCAGCGAGTTCGCTTCCATCTTACATCTTATTTCTTTATACAATTCCTCCCCCCATCGTCAAATATTAGAAAATAACTTAAATAGGTATAAATATATAAGATGAAATTTGATTAAACTTAAAGCACAGATCTTAATGATTTGAACGTAGATTTCTAAGTGATCCATGATCAGATGGAAACTCTCTCTAAATCATTTTCAGATTTACGCAAGAATATTGTCGATTTTCAATTCAGCGTTAGACAATTCTGCCTCTATTGCAGTCTATATATAGTAGTTGTGAAAGTTGGTGGTAATCAAAAACATTCTATCTATTCCAGCCTTCGTATAGGTGCGGAATAATTTCCATAAAATAGGGCCAAGTTTTTCTGACCCTACTCCACCTGATAACCGTCAAATTATCTACCAGATTCTAGAATAGAGGCAGATGTTACAGCCATTAGTTAGCAACTGGATTGAGTTGTGTGAGCCGATGAAGACTTCTGTCGATATTCATACTGAATTTATTACATTTCTAATATACAAATGATAACTATCACATGAGTAATATTCTGATATAATATCAATGAAACTTTACCTTCCATCATGTGATTTTGTACAAAAATTCTTTCCATAAACCAACAAGAATTATTACATTTATTCAGATATTAATGATCTAGATATGATCTGTTGTATACCAATTATTCATTATTCACTTGATTAACACCGTGATAGACATTCTACACTTTCTGTAATAAAAGCAATAACAATATATGACAATGTTGATATGTTAACAATATGGCCCACTTGACCGTTATTCCCAATAGGTCACTGTTTTTCACAAAAATGACACAATTCTGTTCTTGAATAGTGACATTTTTGTCAAAAATGAATTCAGCATTTGAAAGTATTCTACGGAGGATTATTTCAAAGATATATTTATGCCATAAATTCTGCTTCTTAATTAGACAAAAAGTGCATAAAGCTTATGTCTGATAGGAAACGTCTTGATTCTGTTATAGGAGTCGACGTCTTACTATTGAGAAAGTGCATATTCACCAACAATGTCACTGACAGGCCTTTCGATATACCAATGATCTCAGACCAGATTCAAAACTAGATTTTCTCTTTAGTCATTTAGAAGAATTTTATCGGGTCACGGCGACTCTAGTAAGTAACAGGCCAGACTTGATTGTTTAGAGGGTCAAGTAATATATCCAGAGAGAGAATAGTGTATAGTGTTTAGTTGCAGTAATAGAATTGGTCAGTTGTCATAATTTTTCCGGAGGGCAATCATTTTTTTGCTGGGAAGGAATTGCCCACTCCTCTTGCCCCCACCCCCGTAGCTGCGGGCCCAGTATGTAAATCAAGAGAAAATGAGCCAGAGAGCATGCTGTTAGAGAGTTCGCATTATACGGCTCCAGCGTCTCTGCAAGGCATCCTATTGTCAATATTACCACTCCAATCAATAAGATCAACTATACATTTCTTAGTACTATTCTTATATATTTTGTATCCGTTGTAATGTCCCTGAGTCGCTATTAAGACCAGACAAACTGAATGTTCAGATTACGGCGTTTTTGAAAAGCGGTTAAAATACAGAAAATATATACTTACACAATGGACGACAAAAATATTTCCAACAATTAACCTCTGATTTACAAATCACGTCTTATCAATACTCGAAGATCTTCTTTGGTGATCATTAAGGCTCTGTAATTATTATCTGACATAAGCCTAATTGATGACTGAACGACCTTTTTACAAAAAGTTTTTGTATTTGGTCCTTAAACTGAAGCTCGGGTGGACGGATGGACACTGTTCAGTCACACCGAATATTACATCAGTAGATGAAGAGTTTCTGATGCAGTAATATATTAGGTCTTTCATCAATATTTGTATCTCCTAAGCGCTTATGAATATTTGGAAACCCTCTAGGTTATATACTTTGAACATCTTATCCTTTTCAGCAACGTAAAATACACTGGAGCATATTTTATATACTGGATAATCCAACGTAGTCCTAATCTATAATATCCAAAGCTCTGATCATTTAAATCAATTTAAATTATTCCGATATTTTTTATATTTATTTACGTCAGATCTGTCCTGTCACAAATTAGTATGTGCCCAAAGACTAAAGTTACCATAAACACAAGACAAGCGGTTTGAGTCTTCCGTGATGAGTTGACCAAAAATCGATACTATCAAAAACACGTTATTGGTGTCCTATATATCTCAAAGTGATTGATCAGACAGAACGACAAAACGATAGATTTGTAAGATTTGAACTAACAACTTCCAATAATAGTTGGAGTGACAATGTAGTTACGACCCTGGCTTTTGATCTAATAAATGGCTATTGAAATATTTAGATATAGGATTGTCATAATGCAATATAAGTGTGGTGTAAATATAGATCAACTAAGTTCACACAAATAAATGTAATATATATTTATATGCGAATATCACATGGATTGATTCCTTTGCTAATCTAACTCTAATTAGAATTTATCAACATGGACTCCGAACTGTTCAAAAAAAGAGCCCTGACTCCGTTTCAGATAATATTTACAATGCAATAAAAAAAACTGTGCCTAATACTTTGACTTCATTAAGCACTTTTTGTATCTCTTAAGTGTGTCAGTGCAGCGATTTGACTGGTATAGCCACCCTTCTTGTATCTCCGAATGCAGCAATTTCATTGGAATGTGTGCTAACTTATACAGCCAATCAATGACCTCCAGAGATAATGTTTACAGTCGAAGAATTGCACCCTTCCATCTACTATTTATTGATCGTTTCAGAAGTATCGAATATACACACTGAACGCTGAATTTTTACTGAATCGTATTTTTACGCGTTATCGAATAAAATGGGTGGTCCATGATTTTACCGTAGCTAAATCCCACCCAATTCCCCCTCCCCCAACGAACAGCGGTTCCAACGGCCCTGACGTGATTTCAAGAGAAAGGGTTGTCCTTGTTTGATAAAATCAGTATGCGAGACAGAGTCAAAGGGAGAGAATCGAATTTATCAAAATTCGACAATATTTCAGAAATATTCACACTCAAACTTAAAGGAATTGTAAAGATGTTCTCTAAATTTTATATAAGAACAAGAGACGCTGCATGATAGCATCAATTTCCACCATTCCATTCCATCAGACGTCTGTGGTTTCTTCAATTAAAGTTGTTTATAGATATGTGATAAAGCAAATTTTGCCAAAAGTGGCGTCATATAACACGTAGTTTAAGTGGAATTGCAGAAACTACAGACGTCTGACTGAAAATTGGAATGGTACAAATGTCAGTGTCCCTGGTACTCATACAAACTTTAGAAAACTTCTTTACAATCCATTTAAAGAATAAGCCCTGGAATCTATACCTAAATATCTCGACACTTACTTCAATAGTGTGCAGTAACGTCTGTACGGAGTTTTTAGAAAGCTTTCCATGGTGTGGTACAGACAATGTACTTGATTTTTGTATTTCAAGAGAAAAGGGAAAAAAAGAAAGAAAGAACGAAGCCCGTCTATAAAGATCCAGTCCATAACAAGTTAGAAAACCTTCAAGAAATATCTTTGGGGCTGGGGTGAAATCTTTCACTGTATGCTTGACTATATATCTTTGACTCAACAGTTCAATCACATAATTTCTTTAAAAATACCACAAACTAGGAATTTTACTCAATATTTCTATATAATTATTTTATATATATAACATATATGACGATTCGTCATTTCAATTCTGGACACACATGGATTTGAAGGCCCAAATTTCGACGGTGAGCTGTGAACACTATTCCTGTCCCTTTAACACTTTTAGCCAAATTGTTTAAAATTGTTCGAGGGGGGCACAGATTGGCTGTTTTCATTAGTGTGGGCCTACAATCTCATCAAATCGCTGCATTTAAAAATTTCCGTAATACAAGATGCAGTCAAGGTATTAGACTCAAATTGTAATAGCTTGACATCGTCTAATACCCTGACGCTACCGTATTCGTATTTTTCTACCGATTCTACCGATTGTTTAAAGCCCAATTTAACATTGTTATATTTCGATAAGCTGACTCATAACTTCTAACTTGGATCAAAAGCAGCTAAACGCGATTAAAACAAAATTGTCAGATTACAAAATATGAATGTATTTTCTATGCATATTATACGCACTATTTGCATTAAATTGGTAATTTTTGTGCTATATATCTACTGAGTAAGTTTGAATTATAA
The DNA here is from genome assembly GCF_000327385.1 of Lottia gigantea. NCBI lineage: Eukaryota > Metazoa > Mollusca > Gastropoda > Lottiidae > Lottia > Lottia gigantea. The sequence continues at coordinate 222,030 of NW_008706772.1, forward strand.
TATGGACATGTATTTAAGATAGATATTAATGTATAAAACCTCTTGATCTATTATACTTCTATAGAGTGACATGAGCTATTACTATATTAAACTCTATTGATCCTATTTATTAACTATATTATGATATTAATCCTAATACAATAATCTAAGAATAAAGGAAACTTGAAAGACTACTTCACCTGTGTTCACAGAAAGTCAAAGAAACGCAGATCAGACCGAGATCGTATTTAAAGGGAATTTCTTGCCAATTGTATTTTCTATACCCGAAAATAGCCCGATGAGTCTGACCCTACACGTTCCTCGGATGGAAAACGGCACGTTTATCATCTCTAAAAAACGGTAGGACCGGATTTGTCGTATAAACTTGAGACAATATGAAATGAATATCAAAAGACAACACTAGGCCTATTAAGCCAGGGTGGTAACTACATAAGTAAATGCTTTATGGCGATTTTTACCCCACTCCCTCATCCGCCAAAAACAAATTTTGTTTTGAAAGTTAAAATATAGAAATTAAATCATGTCTACGGAAAGGTGGGTACGATAGTTTTTAAAGATGGCGCCCATAAGGCTGCACAAGTGAAAGTCATTATTATTATTATTATAGGCGGCGCCAAGACCCCTCGTCTTAATGGGATTTTTGCTCCATTGAAATGAGACACAAATTACGGCCCTACAAGTAATCAAGCAAGAAACTCAGATCAGAAATTCAGAGGAATAATAATTATCAAGTATAGATTCGTGTTTCGTAGAAATACTGAAATTGGCCACTGACTTATTCCACATATAGACGCAGGGTAGGCTGTGGAAAACTGGATTTGGTTTTCTGTTATCTTGATATAGTCACTTTAAAATTTGCTTTCCAGGCGATTTATTTTCGGTGTTGTTTTAATAAAATGGAGTATAGGTAACGGGTAACATACTTCAAAAGTGTCAGGGTCGTGACAAACTACGCCACTGTTACAACTGGCTAATAGCATTATATCATAATCCATTATTGACCGTGTGATCTACCCATTAGTAAAAGAAATATTGTTTTGTGTGCGACAGTGTTGATTTCAGTTTGTCATTAGTTGGTATAACAGAACGTGGGATACTTTTGGAAAAGAAATTATGTTTTCTGTGGCTGAACCAAAGCAAAGTGTCCAGAGGAAGTCTTGCCGAAAGGAACCCGGACATGCTTACAGACTAAAAATGAAAAAGACAGAAGCAAAACTACCACGACCAGTCGTGTTCTTCAGCGATTTCGAAAAGGATGCATACAGACGAAACAGAGCAGAAGAGTGTAAGTTACAAAATACTTTACAGAATCTTCAAAGAGCCCAGTCGGTGACAGAAAAAACTATACGATGCCAATCTGCCAAGTTCAAACTGGACAAAGCTCATTTAATAAATGCTTACAAGAAAACTACCAGTGCTGGGACCCGTGATCTGAAAACACCGTTGATGTTGGTCAATACTGTAAGTCAATCGTCGCGTCAAAGGAAAAAGAGTGTGTTCATCCCAAGATCAGTCCGTGATCCAAGACCATTATCAGAATCGTCATCATCATCAACCGAGGAATATGTCGAACCTATTCAGACGAAAATTCCTGGACACTCAGACAGTATGATAACCAGACCATCCACATGGGCAGTTAGACCACAAACCACTCTGACGACCATTAAAACAGACAATTCAAAACGTTGCAAATCTGCAGATTCTAGTAAACGGTTGAAATATTATAAAAAGTATACTGAAAATTTTGTGGATGTCGAATCCATTTCAAAGAGCACGGATGTGCCAACACGGAAAATTAAATTCTTGGATAAAGTTGACACTAAACCATCAATGCAACATAGGAAGTCACTCATTGTTACTAAATCTGGACTTGGTGCTTGGTGCGAGGCTCTTTGATACAAGGTATTTCCTACAGTCTTCTTATTCGGGAATAAACGTTACAAGTGATCGAGATGGAAAAAGTGATTTGATCGATATGTGCATAATATTATGAGATTCGAAATATGGTTCGTGATAATAAGTGCCTCGTTGGTGAAAACTGTATTTTTTTTATTAAGATATAAAAATCTCCTCTTTATTTTGTCATAATATAACAAGTTTTATGGTTGTCCTATCTTTCGCTTTTCCGACCACCCGTACAAAGTACGATCTGTGCCAATTTGAAAGTCACTGTGGTGGAAGGGAGTTTTTATTAAATCCTATTGATTTGTGTTTCTCCGGATCACCTCAAACGATTTTTAGGCTATGCTTGGATTTTGGTACACAATGCTACGATTATTTGCTATAATTTGTTTTTGGCAATGCTTTGTTTTGGGTATAATTTGTTGTTGGTACACCTCAAACGATTGTTGGGATATGATTTATCTTTGATGCACCTCAAACGATGTAATTATTGGGCTACAACAACAGCCCTGGGACTGGGGGTACAAATAGGCAGAATGACTCTACGGGGTCACTGTCAAGGCTGAATTCAAAATGAGGCTACTTTGTCGTAAGCCTCTAATTGAGTGTCGTTGAGGGTTTCCCCCAAGAAACTTTTCGAAAAAATTAATTGATTTGGTGAATTCATACATATTTTGGGGCAAAAATGGATAGAAACCATATTTCTAGATTGGTTTGAAAAAAAAAAAACAGTGGGTTTACAATATTGGGGGTGCAAACCATTTTTCTAGGGATGCAAATGCTGCCTTCCAGCTGTGACTCCGCCACTCATCGCGTTGACCTAAAATGATTTAATACGACAGCTTATAATAACACCAATAATAATTATCTTTTATTATCAAAAACAGATAACATTGATTAAGCTTATGCAAAAAGTATTAGTTCTTAAAACTTACATTATTTCTTCAAACTAAATGACAAAGAATAAAAAATTACCTTTTCAAAGTTACCATAAAATCTACTTAATAACGGGTTGATTTCTTTTGAATGGTATCGATTGTAATGCAATCTTTACATAAGATTCTGCGGTGTTGTAAAATGAAATGATCGATTGTTACAAACGATCGGAATTGTGGAATGTACATTTAACGTGTGACAAACGACCCTAACGCCTACTTGTAAATTGAGCGCTACCATCGATTTGGTTTCTTAATCTTACGTTCGGAACATGAAAAGGAAATTCAACGAACATTCTAGTCAAAATAACTTTGTACAATAGAATTTAGTAATTTGGTTAACTAAATCTAAAATCGAGTAAATGTAGGCATAATAATCAAACAAAAACAATAACAAAGAGTAAAAAATATTGTGTTCTGATTTTGCTTATACAATGTCTAAAAGACTTGTTAGAGTTCTATACCATTCGGTATAACATAACACTTAAAGCCGATTGTTTCTACAAGAGTGCTTACTATTGACATACATGATATACATGGTACTAAATGGTATTAAGTTGACATACCATGTACAACTTGACATTTAAATTGACATACATGCTATAAGATGCCACAAACATGGGACCATTTTGACTGAAACATAATATGGTACAGTTGAAACCTATGGCATACGATAACCGACGCCATTTAAATTGACATGCATGGTAACAAATGTAATACATATTCACATATTATGATGCAAGATATCATTTTATTGACGTATATGGTAATAATCTGAAGCCATTTCAAATGACATGCAGTCTACCGAATGTCAACTAATCTATCCGGAACGGGTATGGTTCACTTAAAGCGGGCCAATTTTAAGGCAGTGTAAACGCAGCTTATAAAATCAACATACATGACAATCGACGCCACTTAAATTGACATACATGGTAACAAATGTAATACATATTCACATATTATGATGCAAGATATCATTTTATTGACGTATATGGTAATAATCTGATGCCATTTCAAATGGCATACAGTCTACCGAATGCCAACTAAACTGTCATACAGACAGAGTGATATTATTTGTATATTATTATAATCAGGCTATATAACAATAACATTCATATTAGATAACGTAATAAGTATTATACAAAAGTATATACATGTACACATGTGGCGGCCCTTTCATTTGGAATAAGGTTATCAGACACCATGTATCCATACTCTTTGCTACGAAGTGGTTAATAGCCCCTGCCTATCCAGTAAACAGTACCTGGATCACACCATTTCAGACATCAGCGTACAGCACTCGTTGAAATACAACCGAATTTACTCTTGGCTACCTACATAGCGGTTAATAGCCCCTGCCTATCCAGTTTACAGTAGCTGAATACTGGATTACACCTTTTCAGACACCATCGTACAGCTGCACTCGTTGAAATACAACCGACTTTGTCACAGACAAAAATAATGAAAATCCCAATTATGTTGCTTTATAATCCTTAGTCGTCACACCAAGGAATCTACACAGTACATGGAACGAATACAATAATTATTTTCCCGCTATTTTCCGCCATTTTCTGATTTCCCGCCAATCACTTTTTCAATAGAAAATGAAGTCTATTTTAAACAGTTTCCCGTAAATTATAACTGGCCTATATATACACATAATTAAAATTGTTGTTAGTGGAAGATTATCTAAAAAGGGTCAGTATTATTAGCGATAACCTCTTTAATCCAGTCTAGATAATGAGGCAGCACAGTATATATACCAGGAACATTAGGAACAGCACATCCAACTCCCCATGACACTATTCCATATTGGACCCACTCATCTGTAGTGTTCTCCTTCTTACAAACAAATGGACCACCACTATCACCCTAAAACGACAACAAACCATTAAGCGCTTTGTATCACAACCGAGTTAGCCAAAGCCACTTCCCACAGTCCCATCCGACCAAACCGGAATTTACAAAAATGCACAAAGATGAAAGCATGGAAGTGTCGTGTACGGATGCAAATTCCACAAGCTAGAAATTTTTGAAAGCTATTGCTCTGGGCCTAGGGTAACACTTGATCATGACATTAATAGACATAATTAGAAGCACCATATGAATACTTACCGAACAAGCATCATGCCCTATTGTACCGCCAGCACAAAACATATTTTTTGAGATTTTATATGGTAGTTTTTGTTCTGCGTTTTCTACCACATTTTTACAATGTTTCCAATTGACTACATCGAGATACAATTCTTGCATTGCTCTCATATAATGGTTAGCTGAAATAGGAAAGTTTATAACTTACATAAAATGAACCATGAATGACTAAAAATAGCCGTTGACAAAATAAATGTGAAAGTTGTCTTGGCCAATCCTTGTGGATGGAAAATGTAAGAAAAAAGGTTGAGGACTTGTTTCGATTGGCCGAAATTGCAGAACCATGATTGCCAAGAATGCTTTATTGGGAATTTCAAATGAACAAAAATCGGAGCTTGTGGCAGGTGTGCTTACCAGTTTCAGATGGTCTACCCCAACCAGCAGCAAGACACTTTGATCCTTCAGCAGGTGGGTCACTTTCTTTTGGTAGACAAACAGGTCGAACATAATCAGTGAATATAAACGGTTCTTCAAGTTGGATTAATGCTATATCATTATCTACTTGGATAAAATCTGGATGAACGAATAACCTTTTAGCTTTCCTAACTTGACGATGACGGGAATATGTGTGTCGTCTGGCAGCACCAGCCTTAAGGGTCCATGCTGGAATATTGCTCGCTCTGAAATAATAATGGAAAAGGTTAAAAAATTGCTATACATGGGCGAATGTCGGATCGATTCTAGAACCAATGGCCACTGTCTAAATGGTAACAATTTAAATGATAATAATGCTCAATATATTATTATGCCAAAACGACATTTAACAATCATTAGGTACCCTTATAACAGCGATTACCACTTGCGTGTGGTTGCGAGTGGCCAAAAGTTCCGAACGCCACTCACAACACGAAACTTGCGTTCGAAACTTATAACCGATATTCTTATTTGCAAGCATACGCTATGGTGTGAGGGCCACTTTATAAATTTGGAGAGAAGAATTCCAACTTACCCGCCCCCAACACAATGTGCAGCAGTTATCAACCATCGTTCATTATAAATACTAGCTCCACAGAAAAATGTCTCATCCAATCCACCATGCATCGAAACCAACCAAGGCCAACTTCCGGGTGCAGCTTCATTGCCATTAACAATTCTTAATAGTGGTTTATGATGCGCTGGTCGTATGCCACAAACTGAATTAAATTGGTGAAAATTAGATACATGGCTTATAAATAAATGTCAAGGCTCATTTTTACAATGGGACAAAGCTGACCATGCATCGAAACCAGACAAGTCCAACTTCCGGGTACATCCATATTACCAATAACAATAAATCGCAAAAGCAATTTATAAAGTGACTACCTTATATTACGGAGTTTGCAATAGGTTGTTTGGTGAATATGAGATGGGCTGCGATAGTGGTCTAACATAATGGGCACAAAAACATAGTACTTACTAGGGTCTTCACAAACTAATTTGACTACCATATTACTTGAGCACTGTTTTCTGTAAAATAATTAAAAGTATCATAACATCGATTTATCACCAACTCTTCCATTTTCAGGGCCGACAGATGGAAAATCAGAAGAGTGGAAAATGACATTACCTCTGACCATACAAAGACTAAAATTCCTTAAACCGAATGCTCTTCTAAATGATTCAACTGGATCTATAAACTTTAATGGTTTTTGAGTTTGCAAGTATACCTTAGCTTTATGGAAAATAATGTCTGAAAGCGATTAACAGAATAGAATGTCATCCTCACAATGTCAAGGTTTTTGGTCATTTTTGTCTGAAACCTTGACATCATTAAGCACTTTAGTGTATTTTTATGGAAAAAAAATTGTATATTTTCTTCTGTAGACCAATGGCATGATTTCACAAGGTAGAAAATTTCTTGATATGGTGCAGATGCAAGAAGTGTACGTACTTAGTGAGGTAGCTTTGTATTAATGAAGGATCTGTCCCTGGTAGTTGATTGGTAAGCACCAGTTTAGGTTTGTTACTTCCAGCAGATAACAACGTACTTGATGCTTTCCTACAACAACAAAATGAACACTTTTCGAATTCTAATCCAACCACAACCATAGCATTTAACTTCGTCAACGATACAGTTGAAATTATAAATATTGTATGATGGTTTCAAAGGCCCTGCTAGTTATAATTTTAACAGAAATATAAAAAGATCGATAGTTATGAGGCGAGATAAAAAAGTAGTTTTACGTCCTATTATATATTCTGACAACCTACCTATATCCCAACTGTTGACACACTATAGTACTATGTCTGCCTTCCCAACCATCAGAACATACTTCTTCCCATTTATCTATATCATTACTTCTACCGTTAAATATTTCCAGCTTATAGTGACTTTCATCAGATGTTAATTTAGCTGAAAACAAGATTATCCTTGTTAAATCTAATTCAGCATTGTTTGTTCTTCTTTGTAGAAGATTTATTTCCCTTCCATAGAAAAGAGTTGATACTATTTTCTACTTTTTATTATTGCTATTCAAAGAATATATTAGTTTTAGAATGATATGCGTATTCCTTTTCGTAATGAAATAAAGAAGTACGGTTTGTGTACAATATATAAAACGCATATGGTTTCAGATCGTAATTAATTAGCCTTCTGTCACATTGGTATCACGGATGATGCTATATGAAAATGTGATTCATAGGAAAATGCTAATATCGCCTGAACACATTGTAGACACTTCCGTCAACGATTTTCAATCTGAAAGTTTAATGGATAGATGGGCCCTATGAGCTGCTCAAGCAAATGTTTCAACTACCTAATCATATCTGTTAAAAACTTACCACACTCTGATTCATCTATTTCCTCATAACAGTCCATTTTGCCATCACATACACTAGTAGCTGGTATACATTGAGATGAGGCAGGAGAACAATTGAATTCATCATCTTTACACTCCGCTGTAAAAGACAGAAATATGTTGAGATATAACCGTCTTGGTTCTATGGTCCTACCATATAGTTGCCACAGAATTTGCTCCATCGATCACATTTTGGAAGACTGCATAGCTACGGCATTGTTGCAAATTTTTACGGCACAGGCTTTCAAAATGTTGACAATTGCTGAGAATTCTAAAGACTATATAAAATTACCTACCGCAGTTTTTCTCATCATTGTTATCTTGGCAGTCTTGGATATTATCACAAATCCAATTCATCGGTATACAGGTATTATTATCACACTTTATCTCATTGTATTTACATTCTGAAATAACATGTATTATTATCACACTTTATCTCATTGTATTTACATTCTGAAATAACATGTATTATTATCACACTTTATCTCATTGTATTTACATTCTGAAATAACATGTATTATTATCACACTTTATCTCTTTGTATTTACATTCTGAAATAACATGTATTATTATGACACTTTACCTCATTGTATTTACATTCTGAAGTAACATGTATTATTATCACACTTTATCTCATTGTATTGACATTCTGAAATAACATGTATTATCATCACACTTTATCTCATTGTATTGACATTCTGAAATAACATGTATTATCATCACACTTTATCTCATTGTATTGACATTCTGAAATAACATGTATTATTATCACACTTTATCTCTTTGTATTTACATTCTGAAATAACATGTATTATCATCACACTTTATCTCATTGTATTTACATTCTGAAGTAACATGTATTATCATCACACTTTATCTCATTGTATTGACATTCTGAAATAACATGTATTATCATCACACTTTATCTCATTGTATTGACATTCTGAAATAACATGTATTATCATCACACTTTATCTCATTGTATTTACATTCTGAAATAACATGTATTATCATCACACTTTATCTCATTGTATTGACATTCTGAAATAACATGTATAGTCATCACACTTTATCTCATTGTATTTACATTCTGAAATAACATGTATTATCATCACACTTTATCTCATTGTATTTACATTCTGAAATAACATGTATTATCATCACACTTTATCTCATTGTATTTACATTCTGAAATAACATGTATTATCATCACACTTTATCTCATTGTATTGACATTCTGAAATAACATGTATTATCATCACACTTTATCTCATTGTATTTACATTCTGAAATAACATGTATTACTATTATTATCACACTCTATCTCATTGTATTTATATTCTGAAATAACATGTATTATTATCACACTTTATCTCAAAGTATTGACATTTTGAAATAACATGTATTATCATCACACTTTATCACATTGTATTTACATTCTGAAATAACATGTATTATCATCACACTTTATCTCATTGTATTTACATTCTGAAATAATATTAATTATTTATAATATATTTACATGTATTATTATCACACTCACTCTCATAGTCTTTACAGCCTGTCATGATATGATTACTTGTATTATTATCTCACTTTATTTATTTACATACATTATAACCAGTTACCACACTTACATTACTTATATTTACATTATAATATTCATTTACAAGTATTATTATTACAAGTTATCTCATTGTATTTACATTTTGAAATAATATTACTTATTCGATCCAATTGTATTTACATACTGCATATTATTCCTTACTGCTTTATGCAAAAAATAAATATGATATATCAAATTCCGAATATAATAGTATTGATTTAATAGAATTGGAATAAAATGGATTATACAAAAATGACGACTGGGATTTATTATCATTAAAACCATTATCTGTAATCAATATTGATTATTAGCAGATTATAGCAATTTATAATAATCATAATATTCTGTCATACGAAACTTTGTAGTAGGGTTCTTACATGGATCATACATGTATGGTAAAACCATTTTTTTCAATGCAAACTGTTAAAAATGGTTGAAGACGCTACTTAAGTTTTACCGGTACATGTTTGCATAGGAATGTTGCCGAAGAGGTACGGTTTGAGTCATGATTTTTTGGGGATGAACAGAGCATAGAGAGGAAGGTTTTCTGTCGTTTTTGACTGTATATAGACGTCCACGCCCCACTTTTTATACCCAATCCTGAATACTGAACAAACATGACCTACCGAAAGGATATCAACGGATGTATCACAGACAATAATAAGTATGTAATAGAAACTAATTTTTGTTTCTTTCCAAATTCAAATTGTATTTGTGAATGATGCATATCAAAGAGGATCCAAAGCGTCTTCTAAATGATGTTGTGAGTCTACTGTTTTATGGACTGATATTTCGTTAATTTTGTAACCCTCGCACATAATTTATCGAAAAAAGTAATCCAAATTTTATTTAAATGATGTCGGTGATTCAATTCGCTGGCCGTACCCGACGTATTTTTTTTTTAGGGCGATTACATTTTCAAACCACTCGAATTTGATGTTGATATTATGTGATGGTCAAAATGGCTGCCTCGCCATTATGCACCGGTCCCGAGTGGTATACGCTTTCAAAAATTCGCCCCTGTGCCCCTTCGTGATCGGGCGTAAAAAGTCACTGTAAATTTCTATCCGCTTTATCGGGCGATATATTAGACAATGCTCATGAATCATTTTGTCATTAAATTCGATATAATCCGAACGAAATACATTTTAATGGGAACCAAATTAACAAGGGTCTTACAAGCAGACAGATCATTTCTTTTAAAAATGTAAATTATCTTTCGGGGTCACAGACAGAAGAAAAAAACCTGCGTTAAAAAAAGCAGAACAAATTATGGTTGATTTGACCCGATAAAGACAAAGAAGTGGAGGAAAAAAAATAGTTTATAACGATTTATAGACGGTTGTCTGATATATAGGATGGTGATAATTATACACAGAGAATTGGTTGACAGAGAAATAATCTCTGTCTGTTTCAACACTAGTTATTTTCTAATCATCGCATCTTGAAATCTCTAATTATAAATAAGTCTACAAATTATCATTTATCATTCTAACATCGATTACCATCACCGTCAGATAGCTACATACTGTTTTAGAAATCTTCTTTTAGACCAAGTTATGTTAGATGTTGTATTGTCCGCATGGGCTGAATGTAAGACAGCAACACGTCCTTGTGTATTGGACCCAATTCTGATCCATGTAAAAAAAGTTTATTATTATTATTATTATAGAGTTATACGTTAACTAATACGGAAAATCAATGCGCTCGACAGAATGCCGGTAGACAACACGCCATAATGTTTACAAACTTTCTGTCTAGTGGCGTTTCTTGGAAAAATTAGTTGAGGGTGTCGAGCAGGGGCCACAAAATTTTATTGTCCCATCCGAACGACTAGACGCTTTTTCCAAGTCAGCCCCTCTTACCTGCATTACTGACAGGGGAAACCGGGTTGAAAAATCCGAAGGTATTATCTCGACCTATGCCGGGATTGAACCCTGGACCTTCAGGTTAGCGAGCAAGCGTCTAACTCACTGAGCCACGAGGAAGGGAAGAGGATGAAATAATGTCACATTGGTACCTACCGTCATATACTTGCGGTTCATTAGCTTCAGCATAACCTGTACATACATTGGGGTCAGATGAATCGGGTAATGCTGAACAATTTAATGCAGATGGCCATGGGCTACTAAATATGTCCATAAATATCTCACAACGGTCTCGAAATCCTGAAATTCAATAATGATGCAATGCCTTAATTTTTTAAAAATTGTAATGATATTACAGAGGTCAAGCCAAAAGCGAAATTGTCTTGTTAAAGAAAATCACATTCATTAATTGAGCTGGTCAGCCGCGGACAAGACATCAAGTTTATAAAAGATTGGTAAGTAACAAAATCTCTAATCGTTCCTCAAAATTACACCACCAATAGCTACTTTGATCAGCCTTAGATAATCCCAAGCTAAGTATTTCTTGTTTCTATACACGATTGCCTTCATGGCAATGGCAGAGGGAATGCTGTAACTGAATTTGGTCTAGGGTGAAATTCTACTGTGCCTATTTGGATACGACAATTTCTTATGATGCGACAGTAAAATTGGTATATTTGTGATTCTACACTCATATTACCTTGGCAAAGACTTTTACAAGGTGGAATAAAATGGTTAGGAACTACTGGATTAATGCTACATTTCGGTAGGAAAGTGGCACAAGCAAACGTCATGACGTGTTTATAGCAATTGGTGGATTTCTCGATTCCTTTCATTAATTCTACCATTTCTCTGGTCTCTGTTTCTACTATATTTCCTAATATATTGGGGAATGTGGTCATAGTTCTACCTTCTGCTTTACATCGTTCTGACTTGATTGGTACACATTTACCAGCTGGAAATACAAAGCGACAAACTTGAAAGATGAACGCATATAGTGATACTCGTTATCACTCGTTGAATCGATGTCAACCAAATGTTTTTTTGGAAAGTATCGACACAATCTGGTCTACTGGAATTTAACGCACGACGGGCGTCAGAAGGAAAATTGAATGGAGCAAAAACTAGATTCAAATTCTACTAATAGGTAGAACATGAACGTGGCAATAGAACCACTATTGTCGGGAGCTAGTCAGAATGGTGCAAATAGAAGAACACGACAATTAACCCATTTTATTGCTACCGTTCTGACCACTCCTATCTATGACCTCTTGGAAACTGCGATAATTTAACAAAGGTTAACAAAAACTTTTCTCTTGAAAAGGGGTGGGGGGTTGACTTCGTATTATACTTTGACTGCAATAGCCACCTTTCTTGTATTACAACAGTTTGTTAATGTAGATTTGGTTGGATTGTATATTATGTAAATAAGCATAATGTTTTTAGTCTTTCTGTCTAAGGCTCTGATTGACTGCAAATCAGCGCTGCATTCCGTGTTACAAGAAAGGTGACTATAGTGGTAAATGTATAAGATGTAGTTCGCAATAGCTTGACATTGTGAAGATGGTCTCCCGATGGCCAATAAAATCTGGATTTTTATCAATTTTGTGAACTGAACGTTTGATTTTTACATTAATTTCGATAGATATTTTGCAGCTTAAATGGAAGATTCTGCAAAAAGTACACACACGTTACATATCGTGACGTCTAATATTACATTGATTTCTTTATTTAATACCGAAATCAATAGCATTAATTACTGTATGAGTGTCACATTCAAATAGTTTGTGATCACACGAATTCAAACGTGATACATTTTGTTGAGTTGAGTTAAAGCGGTGTTTGTATGAATCACATATTTGGGCACACAGGCATTTTTCCCTATGTAAAATTTGATATTGAGGAAGGGAGATGCATAGAATAGCATCTGGAAGGAAGGTCGTTACATGTCAATAAATCAATGCTTCAAAAAATCAATATGAAAGACGTGATTATCGCCATAGAATATGTCATATTGTCATTTGAAGTTACAATACAAGAAAAGGTCAAAGGTCGAGTGTTAATTAACGCGTTATAATAATATAAAATATTACGTTACAAATTGCCAATTCATACTTATAACGTACTTTTTTTTATGGCGATGATCAAAAGAGAGCAACTAAATTCGAAGATCTGTAAGGTCTGAACGCATTTTAAAAGAGCACCTTCACTATCCGTTCGACCAATCATACCTTAGATTCAGTAACAGGATTTTTTTTAGCTCACATAATCAGTAATAGTGTTCACCGCTCATCGTCAAAATTTGAGCCTTCAAATCCATGTGTATCCATAATAATTATTATTTACGTTTGAAAGTTAAAAATTTGACTCGAATTTTAGTGAGACTTTGCCAAATATTGAAAACACAGTGAAATTTCTAGTTTAAGGTATATTTGAAGGTATTATGCGATTTTTGTGCATTTTAGTACTTCTTAAGATTATTAAAGCACATTCAAGACTCAAATCAATCCCCGAAAATGCCAACTGTTCCCTTTTTAGTTTTAGCGCTGGTACAAAAAGAGTCAAAGACAGTTGTAGTAGAAATTGGATCAATATGTAACTGCTTCTTTCTAGATTGACATTAGCTGATTTTGTGAAGTAGCAAAAAGCTGATATTTAGTGAAATAATGAAAATGAAAAATAAGAGATACCTGCTTTACGATAAGGATTTGGTCTGCAGACATTGGGATCTGAAGAATCGGGTAAGATAGAGCAATCTGTAAACGGCCAGGACATATTACCAGGGTACTTACAATTGCTAAATACATCTGAAAAGTAAATTGATAAACGTGTAAACTATTCTAAATAAACAAAATTGGTTGAAAGTTGATTTATCTTTCGCTATTACATTGAAAGTTTTTTGTTTGGAAATCAAGAAAATATTATATCGTATTGCGGGTGCTATGATTTTTGCTCGATTATTTTGCTTTTTTTAACATAAAGACGTGCCTGAGCGTGACATAATAACGCGTCATTTGATACAAATTTGACAATAGCTTCTGTATAATAGTATTTAGACAATTATGTACAATGCTCCTGTGGAAACCTGGCTTACCTTGACAATAACTACGGCATGGTGGTAATGGTTTGCCATTATGACAAGGGGGTACCATTATGTTACACCAGAAATCATTCTCATAACCATAACATTGGTCACGGAACATAATATCGTAACGATGTGACACTGACAACACGTGATCTTGGCTAACATGACCCATGAAATTAGGGAAGGCAGTTGAGGTGTAATCCGTTTTATTAACGCACCGGAGTAATCTCACTGGTTCACAAGATTCTGAAAATATTAAGTTTTTGATAAGTCATATTATAATTTCTTGGATAACAAGTTAAAGGGGTTGTAAAAAGGTTTTCTAAATCGTTTATGTGTATCGGGGACAAAGATAGCATCAATTTACAGTTACACCATTGAAATTTTCAATCAGACGTCAGTAGTTCCTACAATACCACTAAAACTAATCGTTTTAAGACGTCACTAATCACGAAAGGCTTTATGTGATTATGCATTTTTTGCTAATAGTGACGTCATCAAAGATGCAGATTGAAAATTGGAATGATTCAAATTGATGCTATTAATGTCCCCATACACATTCAAATTCCCTTTAAGGTGGGATCAAGTCAAAGTATGGAGATGCAAAACATCTCATCCGGTTATATCAAAAAATTGAAAAACTCCCAGCAAAATGTGATCAATCGGGAAGTCGTAGACAAGATTCAATTTCTACTGTGGGAACTTGAGCAATGGTGATTTGTCGGCCGTCGGTGCGTGACCATCGTTATTGCCCATACACGTCCTGAGAAAAACCAGACAATCAGTTAGAACTCTTTGAAAGTCATAACTTCTTTTATATAAATCACACCATAAACGTTATAATGTGTAGTCTTAATGTACGACCAGCATGGTATAACATGAATGTGTCGTTAGACGACTGTTCTGGGAGACGACATTTGGATCCAATTCACTGATTGTCTTGTTATTTCAGTCGGTTTATACCATAACCATAAATAGGATTAAACTCAATTTCATTTATCTCTTACCTTGTGGAGTTGGACGAGTTGTGAACGCAATGATAGCTGTAAAAATAGAAAAAAAAGAACTTTAAAGATTGATTTTCTATTCTGAAATTACATAGCGTAGAAAAATTATGAAGATTCGTTTTTATGGTCATTTGCTTAAGGTTGGTTCAATTATCCATTTAGCCTTTCCTGTACAAAGTGTAGCTGTAGCTGTACAATGTAGATTCTGAACAATCAAGATCGGGGTCAGCAGCAAGTCTTTGTTCGGGACTACCATGGATATTCAGGTCGCTGCGACTATTTGATAGTGGCACCAATATGGATAGCATGAATGTGACCAACGAACTTACACATCCTCTATATTATACACTGATTGACTAAACCCAGGTTAGGTTATAAGGTTAATTTCGCGAACGAAAATGATAGACCCTAAATGAAGTGGCTAAATTAAAAATAAAAGCTTTTAAAATGAAAAACGGAACGAAAGTTTGATCTAATTTTAGTTAGACTGTGTTTTAACTTGACAATACCGAGACTACTCAGAACTCAAGCCAAGAGCTTGAGGAGGGGAGGGGAGGGGAGGGAGTCTATCAAATTAACCAAACCCCACCCATAAATCGTAAATATTGAGCATCATTTTAAGGGCTCTCATATGAATTTATTTATAAATTAAGACAAGTAAAATCATTGTAAAAGAAATAACAAGTAGAATTGATTTGGCGAAGGTGGTTAGACTGTAGTTTCCTTGTAAGCATTCCATTGTTATATTTGTTTTTAGTCTCAGAAAATCATTTTCTTTACAAGTATGAGTATCATTGTGTTTTAAAGGGACAGCTTCGCCATTTAATGGTGGTTTAATTTTGGTTTTGAATATATGTAAATAGTCTCCAGAAAAACTAGAAATGTATCAGATTTCGCATTATTCCTCAAACTCAAACACTTTAGATTTCTATCTATACTATAGGAATAGTTAAAAAGACGAGTCGTCTCTTAAAAATTCAAACGCAAATAATTCTCGACACACATGGATTTGAAGACTCAAATTTGACAGTGAGTTGTGAACACTATTACTGATTAGCTGAGCTAAAAATATCCCGTTTTTCGGGACTAAAATACGACTGTTATCCCTTCAAGTAAACGTTCTAACATGTGTGTGACTTGAAATTAACACAAGCCGATAATTTCAATAACACTGCACTAGACATTGTCAATACAATACTATTAACACATTCGTGTAAAAGTTTAAGATCTCATTAATGGGTGAACAGTTAATCGAACTATTTGCTTAACCAGCTGCCAGACTTCCTTTTCCGTGCCCGTTACACTTTCCAGAATT
This sequence comes from Lottia gigantea, assembly GCF_000327385.1. NCBI lineage: Eukaryota > Metazoa > Mollusca > Gastropoda > Lottiidae > Lottia > Lottia gigantea. The sequence continues at coordinate 238,676 of NW_008706772.1, forward strand.
AAATTCGACGAATATTTCGTCTACAATCACATACAATATATAATATACAGAAATTAAATTAGTCTAAGTTCCCAGTTTGTTTTTAACGATTTCATCAATGAGGAATTGCTGATGACGTCATTATGAGAGAGTGGTAATAAGAACCTAGAAATTTGTCACTTCCGCCAGTGCGTTTTCCACTTTGTAAACGTATTTGAATTTCATTTTAAGAACTGAAACAGGCACTTGTAGTTGAGCTCTATTAGTTTTAGGCTTTTATATTAACTTAAGCATATCGGTATAATTTAAGAATCGACAAGTTATTTATCATGTCACGTTAGCTTTAAGGTTACTCACCATCTATGTATATTTTGAGGCTAGAGTTATCTATATGCAGTAAACTATTTTCCAGACCATCATTGATGATACTTTTTATATTTTTAAGTAAAGCGTCAGTTACACCTATTGGTTTGTTTAAATGGATTAGAAAATTTACACTTACACTACCAGATCTGCAATGAAAATGAAAAAAATGTTAGGAATATAGAGGGATTAAAGGATTAAAGCTTGGCCAAGGTTGTTTCAAGATCACCGTATATACATTCACGTCGAGGTTCTGTCGTGAAAAAACATTTCAAATCAGTCTTAATCTAGCATACAGATGTTATTAACTGCACAAGTAAGAAGCATAACAATCTGTTCATCAAAAACAAGAATATTGAATTCGAAAGATATAGAAGGTCAAGGTCAAAAATATTTAATCGCAGTAATTAATTTGCAGTAATTGTGTTACAAACTTACATTTACACCAGAATGTAGGTAGACCATGTGGGATTTGAATCAATTCCCGAAGTTACACATGACACAAGAAAATCATGAAACAAACGAAGTTCAAGTGATTTTTTAATTTAAGCAAATGACCACGGTTACATGCAATTACCAAATGGCATGAATCTCAAAATAAAAGGTTCCAGACGTCACCGATACATGTCACAAGCTCTCTATGTCATTAATTTTCAATGTCATACGTTCTCAAACTCTCTGTGTCATAAATTCTCAATGTCATTATTTCTCAATGTCACGTTCTCAAGCGCTCAATGTCAATAATTTTCAGTGTCACGTTCTTAAGCGCTCAATGTCATTAATTTCAGTGTCACGTTCTCAAGCTCTCTGTGTCATTAATTCTCAATGTCATACGTTCTAAAGCTCTCTGTGTCATTAATTCTCAATATCAAATGTTCTCAAGAGCCCAATGTCATTAATTTTCAGTGTCACGTTCTCAAGCTCTCAACGTCATTAATTCTCAATGTCATACGTTCTCACGCTCTCTGTGTCATTAATTCACAATTTCATATGTTCTCAAGCTCGCTGTGTCATTAAATCTCAATGTCATACGTTCTAAAGCTCTCTGTGTCATTAATTCTCAATGTCATACGTTCTCAAACTCTCTGTGTCATAAATTCTCAATGTCATTATTTCTCAATGTCACGTTCTCAAGCGCTCAATGTCAATAATTTTCAGTGTCACGTTCTTAAGCGCTCAATGTCATTAATTTCAGTGTCACGTTCTCAAGCTCTATGTGTCATTAATTCTCAATGTCATACTTTCTAAAGCTCTCTGTGTCATTAATTCTCAATATCATACGTTCTCAAGCTCTCAATGTCATTAATTCTCAATGTCATACGTTCTCACGCTCTCTGTGTCATTAATTCTCAATTTCATACGTTCCCAAGTTCTCAATGTCATTAATTCTCAATATCATACGTTCTCACGCTCTCTGTGTCATTTATTTTCAATGCCATACGTTCTCAAGCTCTCTATGTCATTAATTCTCAATGTCATACGTTCTCAAGCTCTCAATGTCATAAATCTCAATGTCATATGTTCTCAAGCTCTCTGTGTCATTAAATCTCAATTTCATACGTTCTCAAGCTCTCAATGTCATTAATTCTCAATATCATACGTTCTCAAGCTCTCTGTGTCATTTATTTTCAATGTCATACGTTCTCAAGCTCTCTATGTCATTAAATCTCAATTTCATACGTTCTCAAGCTCTCAATGTAATTAATTCTCAATGTCATACATCATGTCATAATCTAAACATCACGTTATGGCATGCATTCTCTAGCATACTAGATCCCTTTTCTTTTTGTAACTCTCAATATCATTTCCATGTCAGATTTCTCTTTTTGTAACTCTCAATATCGTTTCAATGTCAGATTTCTCTTTTTGTAACTCTCAATATCGTTTCAATGTCAGATTTCGCTTTTTGTAACTCTCAATATCATTTCAATGTAAGATTTATCTTTTTGTAACTCTCAATATCGTTTCAATGTCAGATTTCTCTTTTTGTAATTCTCGATATCGTTTCAATGTCAGATTTCTCTTTTTGTAACACTCAATATCATTTCAATGTCAGATTTCTCTTTTTGTAACTCTCAATTTCTTATCAATGTCAGATTTCTCTTTTTGTAACTCTCAATTTCTTATCAATGCTCTTTTTGTAACTCTCAATTTCTTATCAGTGTCAGATTTATCTTTTTGTAACTCTCAATATCATTTCAATGTCAGATTTATCTTTATGTCATAAAGTTCCCGATACTCTCATTGTACTGAACTTTTCACAACAGCAGCCTAAGAGAGTTGAGAAAGCTGTCAGTAGTTGTTTATCTGTGATCGATGTGTATGTTTTAGGGCCATGACCATGCTGGAATTTAAGACATAATTGTGGAACCTCGCCATGAGCGACAGGTGTACAATCAATATCATGACAGAGTGGTGCCACAGAACACAAATTATCAAGTTCCTGTCTATACATCATGACATTCCACCAGCCGCAAAGTTGAAATCAAAATGTCAGATTATTTGTTATGGAAGACGGAGCGGCTTTTTATTTAATGTTATTAGTAACATTAATTCATGTTTGAAATGTTCACATTATAATAGGTAGATGTCCTCAATAAGGATGGACTTGACATTTTTACAGAAAACGTACTAGATAAATTCAATGAGTGACTACAATATGCTCTGTTATTACAGTAAAATAAAGATAGTGATAGTAGTAAAATTTTTCTCTCATAACGTCCATGTATTATATTTCTATTTCAACCAAAAATTGTAGCCCGTAAGGTGACTTTAATCCAAATTACCTCATAACTCACCCCACCCACAGTTGCTCGGGACCGCGATGGCTCAGTGAGTTAGACGCTTGCTCGCTAACCTGAAGGTCCAGGGTTAGGTCGAGATGGTACCTTTTTTCCAACCCTTTTACCCATGTCAGTGATGCAGGTAAGAGAGGCTGACATGGAAAACGCGTCTGGTCGTTCGGATGGGACAATCAACCGAGGCCCCGTGTGCTACTGTGCACGTTAAAGATCCCTCGGAAATCGACAAAGAGTGGGCTAATGCGACTGTCCTGGCAAAATTTCCCTCTTTGCACCCGGCATGGTATTGTCCGTCTTCATTAGCCCACATGGTGCAGAACAGGAAAAAGTAAAACTCCATCAATTTCATTTTCACCCACAGTTGCGATTTATTTATGTACTGTGCAACGGGAATGAAGAAGTCAGTGACACAAACAACATAAAACATACAACAGACACATTGGAATCAAAAAGATAGTATGCTCCAAGGACCTCAATATCAGGCAGTTCATGCCAGGTTCAAACAGTTCACAAAGGAATTCAAATTGAAACAGAGGCCATTATTTCCTCGAGTAGACATTATCAATCAAATCAAGTTGATAGCTTCCAGTCTTATCATGTATCTATTCGAAATTAGACTTTATACTAAACCGTTTGTACCTTATCATTAATGTGTTTAAAGTGATGCTGCTTAATGAAGTTATCTAAATCGTATAAATGAAATGAGTTTTGCCTTCTACGATCTAATTAAAACTGGATTACAATTTCGTATCTTTTTTGTTTTCTGATATTTTTAGTCTCCATTGTAATCTAATTAGTTTTCTACCAAAGGTTTGTCACAAAGGCAATATTTTCAACCAATCAAAATGTGTCATGTAAAACCCGTTTCTTGATAAAATAAGAAATTGTGGGATATAGAAGCATAAAATAGAGCAAAATGACATGCTTTGATTGGTCGAAACCAACATATGGTCTACAGACAGCTATTTTTATAGGTTGCAATGTAGACTAAAAATATCAGAAAACAAAGAAAGATACGAGATTGCAATCCGATTTTCTAAAAAAGATTGTACCTTCTACTGAATACCGAAGGCAATGAGACATGCCCTCATTAGGCATTGAAACGAATCAATATTTGATAAATGATGAAATGAAAGTTTTTCTCACCTCAAGAGAATAATTTCTGTACTATTAAATATACTACTATATTCACTCTCTTGAAAAATGGTTTTCATCTGAAAAATAAAGCAGATTTTTCATTTTCCAATTTTAAATCGACCCATATGCTTGGGAAATAGAAGATTATCTAATTGTGTTCGTAAAAGGAGGGTTTGAGAAAATTGCTATTCCAAGTCATTGCGTGCCGGATAATAAGTCCTTCGGGCAAGAACACGTCCAGACGACAGTTGATAATATAGAATTAATTCCAAAGAACAAATCTCGTTCTCCGTGTCCAACGCATCCTCACAATTTCAAGCTGTTAGGAACAACGTACTCATATCTTGACTGCAAATTTTCACTATTCTTATATCACGGAATGAAGAAATTTGATTGGATTGTAAACCAACGATTACAGGCAATCAGAGTAAACATTATGACTTTCTGTCGAGGCATCTGACAGGCTGTATTAGTTCGCGTACAATCCAATCAAATCGCTTCATTGACACACCTCGGTGATACAAGAAAGGTGACTATTGGAGTCAAGGTATAAGTACGAAGTTCGTAATGGCTTGACATTGTGAAGATGTGTTCAACGTAAAATGAGCGAATGGTAAGGATTCTTCATAAGTTTGATAAATTACGCGTTCTTGAACGCAAAGGAAACATTAACAGACGATGCAGAAATATCATTACATGGAAATAACAGAACATATAGATTTTAGGTTTTAATCATTGTTGTAAATGTTTTATCGGTTAAAAGGGTAAATGCTCAATATGAATAGACATTGACAGAATACTGTCTGAGAAGTTAGTTTTAAAATGGATAGATTAACATGGGACGCAAGTTGTTATTCGCGTGGAAATGCGATATGTTGCATTCTCGCTGACTTTGTTATTCTTACTTAGTAAGAAAGAAAGAAACAACTGTATTTTACAAGGATAACAACTTAGGTTCAAAGTTAAGAATCCTTTCTACCATCTGTTCCTTGGCCAAACCATTTGGCATTGATCTTTCTCGGATTAACCATACCTAGTTACATCTGGGTTGACTGGAATAATGAGTGAAGATGACTTATTCAAGGTCATCGAACTCTTACACGATCGGGAAATGAAAATCTGATCTCTGAACCGATGGACAGGCAAGGAGGATAACTTAGTTAACAAGGGATTTTTTCTATCCAGCTGGTACCTTGGCATTGATTATCCGTACCCACTTACAGCTGGGTTGACTGGTTCGAAGATGACTTATTCAAGGTCACCGAACTCTCATACGATCGAGAATTGAAAATCTGATCTCTGAACCGATGGACAGGCAATGGGGATAACTTAGTTAACAAGGGATTTTTTCTATCCAGCTGGTACCTAGGTCAAATCTCTTGGCATTGATTATCTGTTACCACTTACAGCTGGGTTGACTGGGTCGATGATGACTTATTCAAGGTCATTGAACTATCACACGATTTAGAATTGAAAATCTGATCTCTGAACCACCGATGGACGGACAATGATCTTTTTTTATCCTGTATCCTGTTGGTCCTAGGTCAAACCTCTTGGCATTGATCCTTCCCTGATTAACCATACTTATTTACAACTGATTTGACTGAACCTATAAGTGAAGATGACTTATTCATGTCATCGGACTTTTACACGCCTACCGAGGGGTATGTCTTTAAGGACGTTGTTAAAATACTCAATTTCAGCAGGTGTCATTTCCAATAGAGTGTCCCTATCCATATTCACTCTTGACAATTACAAGATTTCTAATCAACAGACAATCAATAGCGAGTAAGAAGCTTCCTGGTGAATTTGTCTCATTCAAACTCTAGCAATACACTTAAATTATGTAAATTCGAAAGCAATCACAGAATGGTACTAAAAAAACTCAATAATCCAATCTAAGGTTATCTTATTGTATTCTTCCTAGCTTTAATTTACTATTACATTATAAAGAGGATTACGTTGAAAATCTTATTAAGCCAAGAGACAACAAATCTTTGGGACTTAATTCTTATACGATTACCAAATTTCACTGAAATAGACAGTATGAAAATTGAGTAACAGAAAACAAGTGATTGATTTTGTAAACGATGTATGGAAGCCAAAAAGAGGTATTTAGGAAATGTAACAGAAAACTCTTGTTATTGAAACTTTACAGGAGTACATTCAGTATATGACGACACTGGGGTTGTGCTGAATAAAATACACGAGGAAGATTGTAACGAAAAAATTCAAATGGTTTGACATGATTCCATCAAAATGTTGTCAATATTGAGAATGGACATATGGGGACCAAGACAAGACATTGATTGTTTACTGAAGAAGTATAAATTCAGAGAAAAGAGGACTGTCAATGGCATCATGCGAAAAGTGATCGTGTGACATATTTGTAGGCTTACAAAACGTACCATTGGAATGACGTTACCGTCAATATGCACATGGGATAGTGTGTATAACCGCCTGTTTTCACATACTTTTCTACTCAATTGTTAGTCGGTCTAATGTCAATCTTCAATCGTAAAAGTGTTACTTATACCAGAAAATTAGCTGACTAAGCAAATTATTATCCCTTTAAATGGCCTCTTTGGGCTTCCATAGTATAGTCGGATGAAATTGTTAGTTTGTGATTGAGAAGACAAGTAGACAAGGGTATTGGTGAAAATTATTGTAATGAAGTTCAATACTATTGATTACCTACTCCTATCATTTTGACGACCTGCTTTCATTAAAGAGCGATTAATTTGAATTGCTGGTTTCAATATTAGAAAGTCTGGTCGAACCGATTCTATAATAGTCCTGGTTTACCAGTGTAAGTAGATATTGGTACTTCTGTTAACAAGTTCGAAGGATTCCCGAAATAGACTGATGCGACCTCATAGAAATGATCTGCTGGTTAATTTATGGAGAATTTATATTCAAAGGTGCATCTGCAAAAGTTTAAAATAAACAGAACCTGCAAGATGCTGTTACTTAGAGTTTACGCTGTGCGATCTTCAGACAATTGATCTATTTCAGCCTGCGTCCCAACATAGATGATTACTAGAAATTTTATGTTTAAAGATGTAGTGATACGGGTGGTTTGGCTCATAATATGTCGCAACATGCAAACATTAATACATGTATATTTCCCAAAACGTTTGCATAATGAACATAAACGAACTACTGATGGCTGTATGGTCGTTCTATAAATAACGTTAAAAATTTTTGAGACACGCTTTCTGTGTATCTCCTTTTTTACGTTAGTCTCTATAGTCTCTCTCAAATGAATGTCAGAAGCCATCGAGAACTTTACTTGGAACATTGGAAGTTGTCGGTGGTCAGATTGGCGTAGCTTTATGAAAATAACAAACTAGAAAAACCCTCGTGATTTCAAGGCAAAATCTAGGAATATGGTTCATAGTGACCCTTCTAAATACAAATCCGACAAAAATCCAATACAGAATACAGAGTTGATTGAATTTGTCCTGTTCTTAGAACGTGTTAAAATAAAGACTACAGTTTCAAAGATAAATTGAACGAACTTTATTTTTACTTGTAATTTATGTTTATGTCTTGATCGAAATCGAATGCAATAAAACTTAAAAGAAAAATTTTTTAAAAACGTAAGAGTGACAGTTCAATTTCATCTCGACTTATGTTTGAAAATGAATTTGTTTACACCTACGTTCTACCGTTAGCGTTAAAGATGTTTTTACACCGGCATCCAAACTGTTGATATCGATAGCTTGTTAAACATATTGAAGAGGCTGGATCTTGCAACGATTGAGTTTGATGTTTATAATATAGTTCTTTACAGTCTTATTAAAATTAGACTCAACTTCTGTTTCTTTTCTTATTTTTAGTATAGCCACTTCACAAGCCCTTTATCTTCAAAATTCGTCCCCCCTGGGAATGGATTCGAAAGCAATTTGGCAATGACCCCATTCATGTGCTGCAGCTGGAGGTTGAGGGTTAAATGAACGTTAAACATAATCATTGATCGCATACAGCGATATTCTCATCACATAGCTGTCTGTTTTCCACCCCAAGAGCATCTTAAATGTTACATAAAAAGCAATAGGAAATGAAAACTCCTGTGTCGAACGTCCTAAAATTTCACGGTTCCGGTCGATGTATTAAAGGGGAACAGTCGGCATTTTCGGGGATTGATTTGGGTCTTGAATGTGCTTTAATAGTCTTAAGAAGTACTAAAACGCACGAAAATCGCATAACCACTTCAAATATATACGGGCCTGAAACTATAAATTTCACTGTCTATTTCTATATATATTTCTTTATATGGCATAGTCTCACTAAAATTCGAGTCGAATTTGTAACTTTCAAACGTGAATAATTATAGATACACATGGATTTGAAGGCTCAAATTTTGACGATGAGCTGTGAACACTATTACTGATCATGTAAGATAAAAAAAATCCTGTTACTGAATCTAAGGTATGATTGGTCGAACGGATAGTGAAGGTGCTCCTTAAAAAAAATGGTTGAATTTTTCTGTTATATTTGTGTTAAACTAACATTCTACCATGTATTTTCCAATACATATAACATAATTCGTTAATATGCTTTAATATTTACAATTTAAGTATTCCTGTTCGTGCACGGTATTGCAGATAAACCAAATTAATAAGGATTTTGGCGCAAAATGCTAGCTTCAATCAATATAGATCGATCTAAGTAGTCGTAATAACAAAAACTTACCTTATAATGAAAAGATTTTGCTAAATTTTTATAATCTGAGGATGATTTGTCTTCTAAACTTTTAGTATAAACAGAAAAAGGCCCCTTTGTTATTCTTAAACTGCCCTTTAGTTCATCTGTAGTAGATATCACTGCAAAATATAATGAAAAAGATATGTTCAAACTGAATAAAAGAGGAAGTGGTATCACTATTCATAAAGGAAATAAGACACCAAATTCGCCTGTAAGTCAAATAAGAACTATTTGAAGAATGGACATTCTAGGATATTACTACCCTCAAACAGAAGATAACCCTAATTATAACGCCACAAACTTTTATAAAAAATATGGTAAGATGAAAAATAGACAACTAAATTCCAGCCCTAGATAGATTGTTTTTACCTTTTTTGGGAGGGTTCTGAAGAATATGAGAGTGTGTGTGAGAGAGACGGTTTATGTATGAAGCATCTTTTATATCTTCACTACATGCAATGGCCACGTTTCTTGTATCACGGAAGTTGTAAAAGCAACGATTTGGATACATTGTACGATAGCGGATACAGCTTATCACAGGGAGAGACAGAAAGTTTGTAAAATAAGCCATAATGTTTACAGTCTGTTTGTCAAGCTGTTGTTTTAGCTGTATTCACTGGCGTACAATCCAATCAAATGGATGCATTTCGGGATTCAAGAAAGATGACTCAAGGTATTAAACGAAGTTCGTTATGGCCTGACATTGTGAAGATGGCATTACCCATCTTTCTCTCTCACACTCTCTCATATTCTCCATTACACTTCTTAAAACATAAAAACAAACTATATGATCGAGTTGTGTTGGTCTAAAATTGTGCCACCAGGTCGACTCTGATATCATCAGTTAACTGATCAAATAGGAAGTAAATATCTTGTAAATAAACAGCTGTGACGGTCTGTTTTCTCATGTTAAGTCAGATCCTGGTATTATCCACATCAAGTCAGTGTAAAGTGTGTTTGTTTTTGGCCATTGTCTATTGAGAGAGGTGTAAACATTGTCTATTGATAAAGGTGTAAACATTGTCTATTGATAGAGGTGTAAACATTGTCTGTTTCAGGAATGACATTCACATTGTTATTCATTCGCAATATTATATTTACAATCATCAAACCTGAACCGAAATGAAATCATACTCTTCTGCTCCTGGTAGCGTTAATGATTTTGTCAAGAAAGCGACATCATTCGTTGAAGATCAATGATGTTCATATTCTTCGGTTTACTGTATCAGTGCAATACTGCACTCACGAATATTTCAGTTGTCTGTAGTATTGAGCAACCCTATTTTGAGGCGTCATCGGGGCATAAGCGCAAAGTTTATTGGCCAAAAGAGTCTTTAATGGGCGTGGCTATAAACGTCAAATCAACATGATTCAAATTAGAAAACAATTTGTCGCGTCACATTAACTTGCAGTATCACATAAAGGTTATTTTGCACTTCGCCTTAGTCAACAAGAACTGTGATTACGAGTGAAGCGTTTGACCGTTCAGATATACATAGTAATATGAATCTTGGTATTTCCTATAAGCCTTGTACATTATTAGATATGGTCAGTCAGACAGAAATGATAGATGACAGTCTAGCATTGTATTGGTATAGGTTCTCAATGTTTTAGATCACGTTTTACTTCTCATAGTACAAATTGCAATGATCAGCTGTTAACATTGGCTCAATAATATGTTGCCGGTGTCAAGGTTTATCTCCTATGAGGTCAACAATTGAGACTTATTTCTTGCTCTCGGCCTAGTGTTTAACAATATAATATTGAAGGATGGTAAGGTCAGTTTTGACTTTTCCATTGATATCAGTGGATTTATTAAAGGGATTGTAAAGAGGATTTCTAAAAATTTGTATATGTATTGGGGACACTGATAGCATCAATTTGCACCATTCCAATTTTCATTCCGACGTCTGTGGTTCCTTCAATTCCACTAAAACTAAGCGTTTTATGAAGTGACTAATCGCAAAATATGCTTTCTCACCCTTTGCGATTAGTGGCGTTAACGAACACTTAGTTTTATTTGAATTCCAGGAACCACAGATGTTTGATTGAAAATAGATGGAGCAATATTATTGATATCAGTGTATTTAGGATGATCTGAAGTTTCAAAAAAATATAAAAATGACCACGGTCATCTTGTAATTAGATAAGGTTGACCATTTTCAACAAATATATAGTTACATTGTCAGCCGACAACTCTCAAAATAGCTAGCAGTGACTGAAATAGCGGCAGATGTTTCGGTCTACAGTGTCCTTATATAGAAATATAATCTGAGATGAATGTGTATATTGGTATATTAGAATTGATGTTTTATCTAGTTTACATAATTACTTTTCAATTTATATTGAATTCTTATCTGCTTTACATGTATTTCTGTGGAATTCTCTCTATTTACATAATTTCAATCTATATTAAGATCCACTTCAAATCTATGCCAGACCATGTTACCAATAAATTCCATTCATTTTCAATTAAATCTTGTCTGTTTTACACCATCTTCACAATGTCAAGCTATTACGAATCTCGACTTATACCTTGAATGAAATTGTCACCTTTCTTGTATTACAAAAGGCAGCCATTTGATTGGATTGTACGCCAGCAAATACAGCCAATCATAGCCCTCGACAGACAGACTGTATATATCTATGGCTGATTATTTTCTACTTTCTATCGAGAGCTCTGATTGGCTATATTCGCTAACGTACAATCCAAGTCAATGCATTTACAAACTACAAAATAGTTGCTATTGCAGTCAAGGTATAAGACGAAGTTCGTAATTGCTTGACATTGTGAAGATGACTTTAAACGGTACAAAAGGTGCCTGTTTTCTATATTTCAATAAGTATGTCATCATTGTGTTTACTTTATATTGTATTTTGAACGTTTATTGTTAGTTTATTGTTAACATACGTTATTTATCGTTTTAAAAATCGTCAAATTGAACAAGTAAATTCATTGCTAAACTTAATTGGAAAGCTTTGACTTAGGTTGTTAACACCAGATCAGTCTACGAGAAACCTTATCTCTTTCAACATGCATGTCGCATTATAATAGTTTTTGATCTATTTTACGTTTCACAAATTCATACAAGGAACCAATGCACCTTTTTCCATTTTGAATATCGTGTTCTTTATTTCACAAGATAATGGATAGGCTATATAATATATATCCTTATTAAAAAGTGTTTCCCATTTATTTTTAGACCAATGATGAATTATTGTGTAGCATCTTATGACAGCTTTGGTCTCGCTGAAGTCATCCTTTTTTAGGTCTAAAAGCATGTGCTGTATGGAAGTATTTTACACCAATGGTAAAAAGCAATGCAATGAATGTCCGAGAACTCATATTGTCTAACTGGAAGAGATTATCTGAATTTTGGTTTGTGGCCCTGTGGCAGTGTGTGTTAGTGCGAATTTGAGCGCACTATTTATATGGCCTATATATCTTGTACTTAAGGTTATGACGAATCCCGGAGCCTAATATTCGTCGAAAACTGGAACCACTTGACACACAATTCAGTCAGTGGCGGCGCCAGTGGGGGTACAAGAAGAGGGAGGGGGGGGGGGGGGCATTTGCCACCCTAGAAAAGTGGTTTCTAGAGAGAATACTTTAAAACGCTCTATGAGAGGCTTGCGACCGCAGAGTAGCCAAAATTTGAATTCAGCGTCAGCAATTGTCCCCCATTGAGTCAGTCTGTCCCCTACTTGTACCCCCAGTCTCCAAAGGCTGGCGCCGTCACTGAATTCAGTGTATATACAAATCTTACATATATATCAACAGAAGATAATAATACATACCAGGAAGCGAAGTTGAGTATAATTCTTGAGTATTATTTTTTTCACCTGAAATATAAGATTAACAAGTGTAAATTTACATGTCTCGAAACATGAGCAATATCAGCTAACAGCTGTGATAAATTTGGTTGTAGAGCATTCCAACCACTCAGATCGACGATAATGTGACATTTTGCCAGAAAGTATAACACGAGCAACAGATGGCAACTCGCAGCAAATGCGATTCTTGGGACGTCTGTGCGCCCACGTCAATTTATCCAGCGATTAATCAGATTCCGTCAGCTAGATGATTGGAGGCAGGTTGAGTTTTCACAATATACACACATTATAAATAGGGTCATGGTACCATGCAAACTTTACTATATTATAACAAGTTACACTTTACATGTATGTAGCAACTTACACTTTACATGTATATAACAAGTTACACTTTACATGTATATAGCAAATTACACTTTACATGTATATAACAAGCTGCACTTTACATGTATATAACAAGCTGCACTTTACATGTATATAACAAGCTGCACTTTACATGTATATAGCAAGTTACACTTTACATGTATATAACAAGCTGCACTTTACATGTATATACCAAGCTGCACTTTACATGTATATAGCAAGTTACACTTTACATGTATGTAGCAACTTACACTTTACATGTATATAACAAGTTACACTTTACATGTATATAGCAAATTACACTTTACATGTATATAACAAGCTGCACTTTACATGTATATAACAAGCTGCACTTTACATGTATATAGCAAGTTACACTTTACATGTATATAACAAGCTGCACTTTACATGTATATACCAAGCTGCACTTTACATGTATATAGCAAGTTACACTTTACGTGTATATAACAAGTTACACTTTACATGTATATAACAAGCTGCACTTTACATGTATATAACAAGCTGCACTTTACATGTATATAGCAGTTACACTTTACGTGTATATAACAAGTTACACTTTACGTGTATATAACAAGTTACACTTTACATGTATATAACAAGCTGCACTTTACATGTATATAACAAGTTACACTTTACATGTATATAACAAGCTGCACTTTACATGTATATAACAAGCTGCACTTTACATGTATATAGCAAGTTACACTTTACATGTATATAACAAGTTACACTTTACATGTATATAGCAAGTTACACTTTACGTGTATATAACAAGTTACACTTTACATGTATATAGCAAGTTACGCTTTACATGTATATAGCAAGTTACACTTTACCATTAAACCAACTATTTTTACCATTAAACAACCAGCTGTATTGCATTCCATTACGCTTTAAATTTATTGAAACGGTTTTTCTTTTTTGTACATTCACAGAATCGACAATTATTTACATCTATAGAATCCGATACTCATTACGTGTACATGTGATCAAATAATTAATGAATAAATAAGGGATAATTAGTTACTCTTTATATTTGCAGAAACCACTACTTTTTATACTAAGTAGAAAAACAACTCTTTATATTTAAATTACTCATTATATTTGTAGAAAAACTACTCTTTATACTTGTAAAAAACACCACTTTTTATATTTGTAGAAAAACTACTCTTCATATTTAAACTAATCTTTATATTTGTAGAAAAAAAACTACTCTTTATATTTGTAGAAAAAAACTACTCTTTATATTTGGAGATAAAAACTACTCTTCATATTTAAATTCTTCTTTATACTTGTAGAAAAAGACTACTCTTTATATTTTTAGAAAAAAGTACTCTTTATATTTGTAGAAAAAAGTACTCTCCATACTTGTAGAACAAAGTACTCTTTTTATTTTTAGAAAAAATTACTCTTTATATTAGTAAAAACCACTACTTTTTATATTTGTAGAAAAACTACTCTTTATATTTAAACCATCCTTATATATTTGAACAACTCTTTATATTTGTAGATAAAAACTACCCTTCATATTTAAACAACTCTTTATATTATTACTACTATTTATATTTAAACTACTCTTTATATTTAAATTACTCTTTATATTTAAACTACTCTTTATATTTAAACTATTCATTATATTTAAACTACTCTTTATATTTAAACTACTCTTTATATTTAAACTGCTCTTTATATCTAAATTACTCTTCATATTTGTAGATAAAGACTACCCTTCATATTTAAACAACTCTTTATATTTAAACTACTCTTTATATTTAAACAACTCTTTATATTTAAATTACTCTTCATTTTTGTATATAAAACTACTCTTCATATTTGTAGAAAGAACTACTTTTTTCAGTTACACGGCCGGTTACCTTTTATAATTTATGAACCAGTAACATTTTCCTTAAAGGAACCAAATACGTTTGGCTAGTATAAGTTACTTTTTGCATTCATGGAATCAAATGACTTCATTGTAAACAAAACATTTCTTCCGTTTTTTTTTAAAGATACAACAATGTATCATTTTCTATATTGCAATACTTATTTTTAGTCATACATAATGATACTATATTAGTACAATTTGCACCGATACGGTGAATAGAATGTAATTATAAATCTTTGTTTAAAGCTCAAATCAATGGGAATTATAAAAATAAACCAATCAATAATGCATTAGAATAATTCCGATGTATGCCAAATTAGGTAGTCCGAGATACCAGGTCTTCTGTGCTCAAACATAATGATGTCAAAATAAAAAAAAAGCAAAGATAGCTTGCCAGGCAAGGTAACATACACCGAACTGGCGTGTTTGTGTCTAAAGTCTAAAGTCTCTTATTTTAAATATCTTCATTATTTCATAAAATTGGATAAGAACTGTAGTCGCTATTGTGTTCACAAAAATGTCGGCATTTCCATGTGGACGTATTCGAATCGTAGCATTCTTTCGTGATAGTTTGAGCCTAAACATGTTCCACAAGACTGCTTGCAACAGGAGATAGTATGTTTCGGCAAGTCTGTGGTTACCTTTGCCAGTACATCTTTTTTTCAATCAAATCAAATCTTCAATTTGAAAACGCAATTGCTAAAATTGAGTTATATCAGCTTGTAAAGGAAATATTACACGACTATGTCTCTTAAAATCGATCAGAATCTATTAAGAAAAAAAGAGCAGAGTATATCGGATTATGAATGAGGTAAAGGAAAGGCAGAGGAAACCATGTTAAAAAACGTCAATAGATTATAATTAACACAAGATATTTCTATTCAAGTGTATTTAAAGAATATTTTCCACTCCTCTCTTCTAATATTGTCTCTTTTATTGGTTTCATTATTAGATTCATTTCCATGGCGTTTCTTTTAGAGCGATTTCTTGTGTTAACGTCACATTCAGCTGATTGCACATTGCTGTATTGGCGTATGAATTAAACACGATTTTCGCCTATTGTGGTTTATAAATGATCAGTTAATGCCGATGTATATTATCCATGCTTAAGTAAACGCAGTGTTTTCTAGGAGCACAGCGTGTTTAAAGAGGTTGAAAACAATTGTGAAGTCGATTTATTTCTGTCCGGGTAAACACTAGCTCCACATGGTATCACAATACAATCGAAGGGTATAGGCATAACGAAAAAGGAAAAAACCTACTAATCGTCTGTACATTGGTACCGGTTGGAGCACAGGGGCATTTAGAATATCTGTCCTAAACCAAAAGTGGTGCGAAATTTGACTTTTGTCATGATAGAAATATTCAGAAATTAGCGATCCAAAAAGTGAATCTGATGAATTCTCATGCCTTTATGCTTCTATTTCACGCCTCGTCCAAAACGTGCCTTTATCACATCCGTATATAAGTTCTTAGGAACAGGTAAGCCATATATGTATGGCTAGGTATGTGCCTTGTCTAAGACAGTGTCATAACGACACCATTAGCCGTCATTTTGTTCCACGACCGATGCCTCCTGATTATGAACTGGATCAGATCATACTTCTTAGTACCACTGTCATACAATAATTGTTTGCTATGTGACCACTGGAGTAAATGTAAAGAACCAAGAGACCTAGGCCTATAAAAATGCAAAAAGCAAGACAATGAAATTATGGACGCCAGAATCAACTGGTGGAAGACAGAACCTTCTTCGAGGTCATCCTTCGGTTAGTTTTGGTAACTTGCTTGGTCAACTATAGCTGAAAGTGTGCCATAATGAGATTTCTTATTCTCAGAAAAACGTTCTTAGAATAACAAGTGTATATTGTAGCGCCACTCTGGATATATATTGCGTATTTAAAGGCGTTGTAGGGGTTAATAAGTGCCAAGTAAATATCCTAAGTCTTATCTTAATGAAGGCAATTATGATTCTGTTGCTAGAGATAGGCTAAAATCTCTTTGATAATGTTTCTCCAGCACGCAACAGGTGTATCATAAATTATTACTTAGGAAATGGACCGTATTTCTCAATGTCATGACAGATACCAATTTGATAAATAAACCAAACAATATATACCCTTACAGAAAGCATGTAAACCATTGGAAATCAGTGCTGTTTTTTAATGGTATTCATAACATCATAAAACCAGAAAGTGCATATTGCTATTTATACTCTCGACCTATACCACTTCCAGTTCAATTATCACTTCCGGATGACGATAATTGTGTTTTCGTTAGCTGTGGAATCTAATATTTAACTCTATTTGTCGTAATTTTTAATCAACTATCGACTGGGCGATAAAATATGAAAAAGGGCATCCGAAAGGTTTTTTGTATAACATATTCCATTGCTGTGCAGCGAAAATGACGATGTGAATGTTAGTTATGTAACGGTGGATTGGTAGCGATTGGGTAGCTTTTAGCTCCAAAAGTTCTTCCAAACCTTCAAAAGCATTAAAACATTGAAAATGGAATCAAAGCAGCTGGATAGAGTTAAGACTGTCTTTAAAGGTCTACTTTAAAATCTGCCATTTAAAATAGGTAAACAGTTAAAATGATAAAAAAAAATGCACTTACCTAAAAAATGTGCCAACAATCCAATAACTACGGCTACCACAATAAGAGTTAAAATAATAAAGGCCACCACACAAAATCGTTTTTTACGACTGGATTTCGAAGATTTGAATTTCACTTCATGGTGTGGTCCCGGAAGTGTATGCATGTAATCCTTGGATCGTGGATGAGCTTTATTGTTCTCTTGAGTAACCGGTTTGCCTCCATGGTAGCTTTTACCATCTTCATCAAACAGTGGGTTATCGTAGCATGCCTGAAGTAAAGTAACATGTTCATCACCAACACGTCTGTTCATAACCTTTAATGGGATTTCCCTAATATCCCGCACAAAATGCGCCGCCATTTTTGTAATCCGATCTCTTTAATTATCTATTAAAACAAATCCTATCACATTCAATCACAGTAAAAAGCCTAAAACATGTTAAATAAATCAAT
Source organism: Lottia gigantea (assembly GCF_000327385.1). Lineage (NCBI taxonomy): Eukaryota > Metazoa > Mollusca > Gastropoda > Lottiidae > Lottia > Lottia gigantea. The sequence continues at coordinate 256,820 of NW_008706772.1, forward strand.
CAAGATAAACTTGAATCTCCGCCATTCTTTCCCATTTTAATCAACCCAAGCAAACAATTCCTTCGTCATGATTGTACACTTGAGCAAAATTTGAAATAACTTCACTGAAGTTGTAGTGTTCCGATAGTCATTTCAACAACACTTGAGCCTTAATAAAATTTATTCCATCCTTGCTTCATTTCTATTCAAACAAATCACACAAATTTCAATCTAAACCCTTTTACCCCGAACATATCCTAACACCACAAATTTGAGTTTGATCATTAATATACCCATTCGCGCCAAATTTCCATTACGAGTGCCTATATAGACACTCTAATGGGTAAGAGAAGGAGAATTTTCGCGCCACCGATCACTTCATTGCCAAGCGTCAACTAGATTGTTGTCAGACGACAGTAAGGTACAATTGGCCGCATCAAAATTCAATACTCGCCTACTGACAAGAAATATCTATGAAAGAAGGCCGACAACATTACAATAATAAGTAAAAATTTCCGCGAAAAGTCGATGAATCGTATTTGCAGACGACATATTTTTATTTTCCATCTCCACCTTAATTAGCTTGATGAAAGGATTTTATGGTTCAAGTGTTCCCATTCTCGTATCTTAATCCGATAGTTATCCTATTATCAGAATATGTTTATAGACAGAATACATGCTATAGACGTATCATTATCAATGATAGAAGGCGGTCCTCCTACGAAACGGAACGGCATGGCCAACAGCTCACTGAACGAATCCAATAGACCCAGAAATCGGATGACATATACAACTTTTTTACGTTCCTTTACCAAACTATTTATTTTAAGAAAAATAAAAATGAAACATTAGGCTTACAATTAAGTATTTACCAAATTTCCTAAAGCGAAAACAAATTCTTTTAGTCCTTAGGAATAATTTAAATTTTATAACGAAATTCAAAATCAAACTCAAACTTTTAGGTTACAAATACCAAAACGAATAAAAAACTTTCGGAGATCAAAAATAAGAAACCGGAAACACACCATACATTTAGAAAAAATAAGCTTTTACAAGCGTTGATTGTACGAAACTACAAATGCTTCGGTCTCGACGATACAAGGTTATATCACCTTAAATAAATCAAGAAAAGGTCATAACGTAATTTTAATTGCATTTCGATGTCAAAATTGGCATATATCTGAATAAAGAAGTCAATATGAAATTTATATAACATTACACGGTATAACTTTTACACTTCCGATTTATCACTTTCTGTTAACTTAACAAAGTAACATCATTCTTGGTTTTTCCATTGTGTCAATAGAAGATGTAATCTTTGCTTATGAAAATTCATTGGTTTATAATTCAAAATATTTCTCAACATAACGATATGTAGCTTTAAACTCTATATTTAAAATTTATTACAGGACATTCAAAGCACACCAATAAATCCCACTTAAAGGGATTTACCTATGTAACCTAAATATAGTCTTGAGAAGGATTACGACTCGTCTTTTTAACTTTTAAACGCGGATAATTCTGGACACACATAGATTTGCAGGCTCAAATTTCGAAGGTGAGTTGTGAACACTATTTCAGATTGGCTTAACTAACAAATTCCCATTTCTGACACTAAAGTATGATTGGTCAAAAAACAAATAAGTGTGGCATCTGTCCCTTTAAAGAGTAATACAAGTACGAGTTTCTGCAATCTTTAGATACTGATAGAACAATAGAAAATTATCATTGCAATTTTCAAAATGATCTTTTAGGGTGATGCTTTGCAATGAAGAATCTTAATTGTTTGTGAGTTGTGGGTGGGTTAAAAGAATGGAGGCAATATCTGCACAGGAAACCCATAACGACCTGTTTTAGCTTTAGGCTATCGTTTCTATCTTAGTCCGTTTTCATTTGATTGTAGACGGACTGTACGTTCAATTTCTTTGTCTGAAAAGTTCAGCTATATACGTACACAAAAACGATGAGTGTGCGCCCACGGACACAAGATGATCGGGACCCCATTCCCGGGAAACATAATGCTCTCTCTTGCTTTATTTCTGGAGATGGGTGTAGGGGACTGTGGACTTGATTTAACCAATCTGTATGGTAGTTGAGCCACTGTCCTCCCATCAGATGAAGATCGAGGCGGTTGTAGCTATTTAACTATCGAAAGGATATTGCGCTGGTCGGATTTCATGTGGATTAATCTGCCCATACACTATGTCTATATCCATAGTCTTAGCGTTGCCTACACAATTAATGAGCAGAAATATCAATATAAACTGCAGTAGAAATAAAGATGAAATCTATGCTAATGTGGACTAAATACAGATCTAGTCAACAGGCCAAATATTCATTTCTTTCATAGTATTCATAGAAAAGATGGTAGTCTTCCATTCTAATAGGAATATGATGAGATGAATCTAATCACAGGGATTTCCAGCCATCCTTTCCGTTTATTCGTATCGTCTGCATATAAAACGAACAAATCAAAGCAACTTCATCCAGTTCAACAGGTCTTTAGATTGGCAGAATGACTGTACATAGACTTGATTGGATGGGCCAATCGTATTCAACCAATCAGTGACATAGTGGATCGATCTCTTTATAAGTGTATGATGCGTTGATGATCGGGGCACATTCATCCTTAGACTGATCTTTGACGTCAATAGAAATGACGTTTTCTTATGAATCAAATTCTTCCACTTCAGCAGTTTGTATCTTGCACTTGGCATCAAGCAAGTACATAGCCGACCCTGTGTCACCATTCTGTCAATTCTAACACGTCACGATTCCGTTACTCTTCCAGCAAATTCTGATTATATAGCAAGGGACATCTGTCTTCACTTTTGACGGTATAAATGTTAAAATTATCAGCTTTCATGTAAATGATATTATAGAGAAACGTTATTCGAAACGTCCCAATTATAGCATTCAAAAAGGTTTTGATCTTGTGTTAGCAGATCAAAGGAATGGACGATATTGCTTTGAGATAAATTCCAACAGAGAAATTACAAAACATAGTTTATTTCATTATGATATAATTTGACATTTCATTCTTTTTCATCTACTTTAAAATCTTTCTGTACAGAAACCCATGTGGAGATTGTATTTTTTTACTTCAGAAAATTGCCTCAACACTTTGCGCTTTCGTTTAACAATTGTTCTTAAACCGTAACAAGTTTCCACTCCATTGTTCCTCTTTCATGCTATATGGACAATAGATTTTCAGCTAATGTCATGGATGATGGTTTTTCAGCTAATGTCATGAATGATAGATTTTCAGTTAATGTCATGGATTATAGATTTTCACTTTATGTCATAAGATGATAGATTTTCAGCTACTGTCATGTATGATAGATTTTCAGTTAATGTCATGGATTATAGATTTTCACTTTATGTCAAAGATGATAGATTTTCAGCTACTGTCATGTATGATAGATTTTCAGCTAATGTCAAGGAACATGTCAAGGATAATAAATGTCAGCTACTGCCATGGATGACGGTTTTCAGTTATTGTCATGGATGACGGTTTTCAGTTAACGTCATGGATAATAGGTTTTCAGCTAACGTCAAGGAAGATAGATATTCAGCTAATGTCATCGATTGTAGATTTTCAAATGTCATGGATTATAGATTTCCAACTAATGTCATGATGGTTTTGAGTTTATGTCATGGATAATAGATTTTCAGCCAATGTCAAGAAAGATAGATTGTCAAATGCCACGGATTATAGATTTTCAACTAATGTCATGTTGGTTTTAAACTAATGTCATGTTGGTTTTAAACTAATGCCATGGATTATAGATTTTCATCTAATGTCATTGATTATAGGTTTTCAAATAATGTCATGGATGATAATAACGTGGGCATTAAGCTATGAAAGAGTCAACATGTTTCGGACTATATAACCAAGCCATTAAATCTAAAAGCAGATCTAAGTAAATGCAATAGAACACAAGATTATGTACTTAACTTCAAGTGCCTCAATATAGTATCTAACGAGCTTTAACATTATCCTTGTTTAAAGCCATTTATTTAGACAGGTAATTGTGTTATTGATAATTGCAGTGCATTATGAACTTTTATAGGCTATAACTCTATGGTCATTTGGTTACAGAGATAGTAACGAGGACGAATTGTGAGCCAAAGAGGAAGCGCAACTCCTTTTATATCACCTCATCAGTGGCGTTTCTATAAATCATTGGGTGAAGGGACAGTGGCTAAACTACAGCGACGGGTTGAACCAAGTTCACGGGTCCCCAACAACCAGAAAAAATGAAGGAGAGCTCATGCTAAAAAACCGGGCTGGTCTCCTTTCTTGGAGGGTGTGGAGGGACTAGAAACGCCGCTAGATATCATACAATAACGATTCTTCGTAGCAGATGGTTAAGAACCTGTCACAATGGGAATCTACTTCTACTTTATGAAAATTCAGAAATATAACCAGAAATATTTGCTGTTCAACGGAAAAACAAGGCGATTATTATGGTCTAATATGTTCACTAGAAGAGCGCCCGGACTCTGATTCTGGACACAATAGAAGAAAATCAAATTCCAGTCAGGTCTAGACCTCCAGATATATCATTATTAATAATCCAATCTAAACCTTCTCCCATTGTCAACATAGATCATATGATCCTATATCAACACTAATATCAATGGAATCTATATGGTTCTCATCCATTTATCATGGTATTAGGTATTCAAACCTTGATATGATTAAAGCAGCTTGACCTTTACAGAGCAGAACTTCTGAAAGGTCACGATTCGCTATTTTCGGGGTTAATTTGAATATTGGTCTATAGTCTGCAGAAGTACTAGAAGTGGGCGAAATCCCTTCAAATATACCTCAAATTAGGAATTTTCTTTCTATTTCTGTACATGTCTTTTCTATATGACGGAGCCTCAACAAAAGACGACTCGTCTTTTTAACTTTTTAACTTAATTCTGGACACACGTGGAATTGGCCATAAGAATACTTAATATGGAAAGTAAACAAATGATAGGATCAATAATTAGTCGTATTTAAGATTACTGCTGTAAAATTAAAACAACGAATCAAACGCCCCGGTTATAATTGCCACAGTTGCAGGAGATCAGCCTATTTGTAATTTTACTGCTATTCTTTGAGTATAGTGTCTAATATTGGATCCATGTTTTTCTTTTAATGGACCATTAACATTAAAGTACAATATTTCCAAAAATTGTGACAAACAGTTTAATTCATGCATTCGTTGATTGGTTCCTTTAAGATTTCTATGTGGCATATCTCCAGTCCAAGATATCGAACATTGGTTCCCAAAGCAGTTCTAGAAGCAGATGATGATACCGGTGGCATTTACCACAAAGTTTATAGGATTTTTCATTGATATACTAGGCATTTAATGACCAGGTCGAAACATCCAATTTGATATGGCTGTCACATCTTGTCTGATCCTGTCTTTAAATGATTTACGTGTATCGAATAAAGTGTAATATCTTGACCTCACTTAATATCTAATTGTCATGACTTTCAATCTTTCAGATATCCTCCGACCAGCCCACAAGCGTTCGATTAAAATCTATCGAAATTTCTTAGTGGCGACGTCAGCCGTGGATGGTGGTTGAGATTCCAAATTCGGCAGCTCTGTGGAAGCACCACAGTCACACGCATCTCATGATGCGTCTGAGAGGATCTTTCCAAGAAAGTTTTTGAAGAATTAGAATTGATTTAATGTATACTGACTCAAATTTTGTGGCGAAAACTTGGGTGTTACGTCCTACTCGTCTATGCCTCATATAGCGCTATTGACGACGGACTACGCAGTGCAAATATAGAAACGTCTGCAATTGCAGGGACATTGACCTATTCTTTTTTCATAGCAAAATGTCGTTGGATAATAACATTTCTCATACGTCTAAGCCAGTTAAAGATAGTGTAGGTCTGAAGTGTAGAATTATATTCCTTCATAGCCCCTCCCCATCAGTGAACTTTTCATAAATAGATTAGTCTGAGAAGAAACCATAGACTGTTGGTCTGAGACTGTGCTTCAAGATGGTTTACGTCTGTCAAATGAAGTGTAATATCAAACTATAATAAGAATACTGAATGACATGTAAAAGAGGTGATTTTTTCGAGAATTAATAAATGATCAATAAGATTATTCTAATTGATCGACGTTCTGTCAAACTGACTTCTAATAACAGCCTTTGATATAGACTGGGTATATATGTTTCTACAGTATCTGATCAATACTGTACTTATATCAGAGAACCGGTTTTGTCTTTTTTAAAAAGTATAGTAAAAATATAATAATGGTAATTATAAATGACTATAATTAATAGCCGGGAACCGCCCAGTGTTTAAACCACTAGAGAAAAAATACAACCGAGTTCACTGCATTTATAGAGATAGTTCCTCTAAGGTTGATTTGAAAGAGCGTGGGTATATTCTAAACGATTTTTACGAAACAGGCTTTATGTCGAAGTACCTCCAGGTTTAAGAAGTGCTCCATGTTTGCCCAGTAGATGCAAAACATGTCCCTTTATATCAGAAACTCATTATTTTGTAAACAACTCTACGAATAAAAGGTACCCGATCCAGGAACATCTAACATGTGAATATTTGAATGTAATATATTTAATTTCATGCAACAATTCCCCATATAATATGTAGGAGAAACTAAGAATAATTTACGAACTAGTTTAATGCTCATAGGTCGGATATCAAATTACAGAAAGACAAGCCTGTTTCTAATCATTTCAACCTCGACGACCATTCAATAGACGATCTCACTCTGATCCCAATTGAGCGCATAGAAATTGACTTGCCTGAAGATGAAACTACCAAATTCCATCAATCTAGGGAAGCCCATTGGATTGAGACATTGAATACAGCAAGACCTATAGGACTAAATATTCATCATAATGTAGGCATAGCACCTTTTGTTGTCCCGTTCAATACAACCAGCAATCGAGCAAGCAAGATAGTTCATGTCCACTATAAGAGCCTTCAAGAGAAATTCCCCCATGTCTATAAGCAGAAAATGATAGTTGCATATTCAAAAAATAAGAACTTAAATGATAATATTGTTCATAGTAAACAAAACAATCAGTACATAACAGATACTAAACTTCTCGCCCATTTCAGATCAGAATAGAAGAAAACCCAATCAAGACCCTTAATCCTAATTTCTAAATAAAGTGTCTGCTCCACCCTAGGCCTGTACATTTGGTAGAATCAAACCCTCCCTTCCCCGAAAACCAAATATTTGGATTTGTCAACCAGGTTTTCCCTGTCAGAGATACAGGTCGGAAGGACAGAAATGAAAAAATGGTATATTCTTTCAGATTAGACAATGCACTTGTGGTGCTCATACAAGTCACAACCTTATGCTCAATAAGCAAAATGGTACATCGACTTTTTAACTTTTTTCTACTTTTCGTAAGTAATCTTTCTAATTCTATCCCAGTGAGTTGGACACTTGCTCGCTAACCTCGGTCCAGGTTCAATGTCGGTATAATAGATATGGTCGTTCGGATGGGGAAATAAACCGATGTCCCGTGTTCTCCAGACTAGACAATTGGAAATGCCGCTGTCCTTGCTGTCTTCATTAGACCAGGTGGAGAAAAGTAGGACGTAAAACTCCATTGATTTGATTTAATTTCTAATTTTGGCGTGTCATATAAATAGGTGATTGTCGACTTTCGAAAGCATCTGATCGTATGAAAGCTGAAGAAAAAAAACTTCCGATTTCCATTTTCTGTTTTTAAAGTAAACATAGAAATTACATTTCAATAATATTTAACATGCAATATTGTATAGTTTTCCAATTACTTTTCTATGTATAGAAAACCAAATACCGCATTGCCATGACCTCAATTCCAAACAGTTTGTCAATTTCTCTTGCTTTGTCAAAGTCTCCGAAGGAATGTCTTAACATACGTTATTTATCGTTTTAAAAACCGTCAAATTGAACAAGTAAATTGGTTGACTTAAAATTCATTGCCAACGTTTAGAATTTAATTGGAAAGCTTTGACTTATATTGATGACATGTTAACACAAGATCAGTCTACTTGAGCAGATTCTCAATATAACTTTGGTTAAAGTAACACACTGTGGACATTGTGGCCGCAAGAATTGTCATAACAGATGTCGGGCCAATCTAGGTAACGAAAGGGACACAAAATCGTCTCGATCAGTGAAGGTAAATGTAGGCTTGGGATCAATGGCGAGATTTACACCGCCTTGTCGAATCAAAATTAACCAAGTACGATTATAGATGTTCGCTAATTCCAACTGATCATGTATGTCAATGACCAGTCGCTTTTAGTTCGTTTACTCGTTTATTACATTTTATCTTTACCAAGTTGACCAAATTTTACTTTTCATTGGCTTATATTGCAGACCATCCCAGAGTCCTAAACGAAAAACGCAAATAACACGATTCTGTTGTTTACATGGTATTTGAAATAAGTTTGCTAAACCTTGGTACAAAATATTGCAAGAAAAGATTTTTTAAAAAGGCAAAGACATGAGGATAATGCTTGCAATCTAGTGAAGTCAAGAGCTTGTCACGTGTCTGTCTCAGTAGGACATCTTTTTGGTTCTGTTTTAATATTTCTATATCGCTCTACACTATTTAACAGTGAAAATATTTTGTTATTGAAGTCAAATACAGTCAAATATATAGAAGAAATCAAAGACATTATATATAATAAGAGCAATGTTGGTGTCTAACCTGATAGTTAGTAGAGTAAATTACAGATGTTCAATGAGGATTTGGAGTTATGCAAATAGGATCTATAGAAGCGGTCTCGGTGCATATAATAACCTTTGTACAATCCCTTTAAAGCTCAGTAACACAGCTGACAAGTTAACTGATAGTACAACTGTCATACATTTATCTTTAAATGGACCACTGCATCACTCGTTCCTTCAAAAGCCAATTAAATTATCAGAAAAGATATTTCCAATCGTTATAATAATTATGTAAGAACGTCTGCCATCGATCAGTGGCCTCTTACAGTGTCATCTTGAGACGATGTGCTATTATAATGATACTCTGTGTTGCAGAAAAATCTCGTAATAGGCTTGGTTACACTAAAAACAATCAATAGCAAGTAGTAGGTTCATATGTAACTTAGTCAAGTCCCTTTGATCTTAGTAACTGATATCAGCTTCTTGTTACGACATTATTCAGTATTTAAAAAAAGACCAATATTAAGAACATGTTCTCCTACTTTAGTAATTGATACATGACCAATATTAAGAACATGTTCTCATATATTAGTAATGGATACAAGACCAATGTTTAGAATATGTTCTCCTAATCCAGTAATTGATACAAGACCAATATTGAGAACATGTTCTACTTTAGTAATTGATACATGACCAATATTAAGAATATGTTCTCCTACTTTAGTAATTGATACAAGACCAATATTGAGAACATATTTTCCTACTTTAGTAATTGATACGAGACCAATATTTAGAACATGTTCTTCTACTTTAGTAATTTATACAAGACCAATATTGAGAACATCTTCTCCTACTTTAGTAATTCATACATGACCAATATTAAGAACATGTTCTCCTAGTAATTGATACAAGACCAATATTGAGAACATGTTCTCCTACTTTAGTAATTGATACAAGACCAATGTTCAGAATATGTTCTCATACTCTATTAATTGATACAAGACCGATGTTTAGAACGTGTTCTCCTACTTTAGTAATTGATACAAGACCAATATTAAGTACATTCTCCTACTTTAGTAATTGATACAAGACCAATATTGAGAACATGTTTTCCTACTTTAGTAATTGATACAAGACCAATATTTAGAACATGTTCTCCTAATCCAGTACTTGATACAAGACCAATATTGAGAACATGTTCTCGTACTTTAGTAATTGATACATGACCAATATTGAGAACATGTATTTTGAATAGCTATGTGTATCTTTTACTACGTGTCAAGTTTGTAGGCTATAAGTAAACCTGTACGTCGTTTTCTTCGTTATTATTAGATTTCCAGCAATATGGCTTTCGCTCTTAAAGATGAGATAATAAAAAGACATCAATAATCCGAGAAATAATATAACGATTGTAATATGGAAATATTTGTGATAACTTTCTAATCCATAGTAGGCGAGTTAGATAAAGAAATGTCACTTTATGATACGTGGTAATCTCCAACTTTCCTGCTTGTCAAATATTTCCTATGAATCGCAGATATTAAAGTGGGTGTATTGGCCATATTTGGTTTACAGGTTGTATCGATAAGATGTCTTTAAAATGACGCCATTGCAAAATCCATTTAATAAGTTGCAACTTATTTGACAAGTAAGAAGAAGCTAGGGTGGCTCAGAGAATAAGTTCCAGCATAGGTCAGGATGACCTTTGGATATTTCAATCTGATATCGCTACAGAGGAGCGGGAACCCTTGGACTTGGTTCAACCAGTCCCTATGGTAGTTGAGCCACTGTCAATTATAATTCAATGTTACTATCTATCATTATTGTTAAATAAAATATCATTTTTTTTTAAATTATGGCTTAACTTGATTAAACTTGATTGCCTGTGTTAACGTTTGAATCTTCAACCATTGTCCTGTTATATAATCATCATTATAATTTATCATTATTAGTATAGTTAATCATTTTATACATGACTGTTAAAAGGGCACTAACTCTTTTCTAGAACTATTACTACAGACAATATTAAGATTGGTACTGATCTAATTCGACTACATAGTCAAAGACTACAGTCAGTGTCATCGATTATTATTTATTCCTATCACTACTGCCATAAAAAATTTAAAATCATGTAAAGAATAAGTAAGAGAGTAAACGTTTTGAATGAATTAATTTAAAAAAAAAAATAACTGTTAAAATGTTACTCAGGATCTAGAACAGATTTATAAAAGTGACTATTGCGGGTGTCTCAGCAAAAACGGATAACACTTTTCAATTTATCCTACAATTATTTACGAGTTACAAACTGACTTTACAATTAGCTTCATCCTGAGATTTTTAAGCAAAACTTCGAAAGCTGTATATAATAAATTCTTATTCTCGATATGTTTAGGATACAAAACATAAAAATACATCGTATACTCGTAGAATGTCAAGGGTATTACAATGGATAACAGAATAATAAAGTACTGCAATTTATAACAGAATAATAAAGCGTACTACAATTTATAACAGAATAATAAAGCGTACTACAATTTATAACAGAATAATAAAGCGTACTACAATTTATAACAGAATAATAAAGCGTACTACAAAGTATAACAGAATAATAAAATGTACCACAATGTGCAATGAGTCTACAATGGATAACATTTTCCTGGACATTAGCCTGCTCTTTTTCGATTTTCAACTGTCGTGGGATCTTTAAAGTGCACAGTTTATTGTCCCATCTGAACGACTAGACGCTTTTCCATGTCAGCCCCCCTTACCTGCATCACTGACAAAATCTCGACCTATGCCGGGAATGAATATTCCTTCAGTTTAGCGAGCAAGCGTCTAATAGAATATGAAAGTGTATTACATTAAATAACGAATAATAAAGAGTATTACACTCAAGATTCAAGAACAGAATATTAAGCATATAGCATTAAAAAAAAAAAGAAAGGTTGTAGCGTAATGACGTTCAAAATCAGAGCGTATTGTTCTCGAGAACAAAGTAACGAAGTGTAATTCGGTCAAAAATATTATCAACCACAAATTTATTCCTTGACGAATAGGAAATGAGCTTACACAATTTCACAGATTTTCTCATTATCTTTTCAATCCAAATATTATTAGTTTTAATTAAATCGTGAGAGAAATAGATTAAGAACTTGGCCATTGCAGGATAGGGGAAGCTACACAGACATTTTATCGTCTCGTTAATTAGGTCATAGTAACATTTTCTTGTCATAGTAATACGATATCCTATGGTATAAAAGAATGGTAAGCAGTCTATATTGTTTTATAGGAATTGTAAGGGGTTTTTTAAATTTAATTAACTAATCGCAATATATGATTAATCACAAAGGGACCTTCGCGTGACGTCATCAAACACTTAGTTTTATAGTAGAATTGCAGGAACCACAGACGTCTGATTGAAAATGGGAGAGGTGCAAATTGATGCAATCAGTGTCCCCGATACACATAGAAAATCTAGAAAGGCTCTTGTATACTTACTTAAGGTCGCTTACTAATACTAGATTAGCCTATTTCTATAATTTTAAGGATTTAGCCAAGTATAATCCGATTAGTCCATAAAATTAGGTGATCATTCTTAAACTATAAGTAATTACACAAATTAAAATTCAAGCGTTATATTTTTAATAAATACTTAGTTTTATGGGTTAAGCGGATTATACGGAGATTCTGTTGTATACTTGTGACATGTCATGTCAAAGTTCATAAAAACCACTATGTAAAGCGCTGGCCAAGGTCACAAATAGAGATCTGCTAGATAGTTATTGTTTATTTTTTTTTTATATAAATCTGTCCTGACAAAGTGAGTAAGGTTTGCACAATGATAAAAGTTTGTTAAAGCCAGATATATTTTTCACAAAATTTGAATTTTTAAGTGTCATGTTCGATCACAGCTTGTCTGCTGCCTACAAATGGAATTTTATGCTCGCCAAAATCCAAAATTGACCAAAAAATATTATTTTAAATAATCCAAGTTGGCGGAAATTCAAGTAGACCGGAATTGACGAAAAAAGTAATCATTTTTAACGATGGTGAACAAAATCTTGCAGAATTTATATCATCATAGCGTCAGTGTGTATTCTGTAAATTGTCCTTTTTGCCATTATGCATAATTTCAAAATTTGTTATTTAACTATAAACTGCGTGATAGTTCATCTTAATCCCACCGTGGGTCTATTATTGAATAAAGTTAAAAAGTTAAACTACAAATGATGTCTGATCATGGTTGCAAATGAGGAAAATAATTGGTCATAAACAGAGACACAAAAGATTGGCTTTCAACACCGTAAACAAAGCATTTGTTTAAATAATGAGCACTGCAACAGGAAAATATGGGTCATATTAAATAGTGTACGAGAGAAATTTACATGAGAAACGACATGAAACATCCGTTATTTTTGCCTGTAATTATCTGGCTGTAGTAGAATTATTGTAGAAAGAAGAAAAGAGTATTAGAGATAAATCAAGCCCGGGGTATGGTGTAGAGTGTGACAAGAGATATTACGATTAATAGTTTACAATTTAATCATATTGACTTATTTCCCAACAGACATCTCTTTCTACTTTTAACTATTATCTTTCCCCATCTCTCATTTCGTTCTCCTTTTCCTCTTTATACTTGTCTGTCTGTCCCCTTTGGCTCGCTTTCGGTATTGATTGAAGGCAATCATTTATTGTATAATTCTCAGCGTAATCCAAGAACGCTTTAATTAAGAAAATGGCCAAAAAGGACACGGGAATCTATCCAATCGTAGAGTGTGTTATAACTAGGCTGAACGTTTAAATACAGCAATTATTGAGAATCTTATCAGTTTTTTTTTTTCATCAAGGACATGTAAGCACTGGTGTGCGTGACAACATAAATTAAATCTTACTGAACAAGTCTCATCGTCTCTTCAAATCCGTCACTATTACGCATTACTATCGAGTTACACGGGATTGTAAAGAAGTTTACTAGGCTTTTTATGTGTATCGGGGACACCCTTGTCTTCATTTGGGACATTCCAATTCTTCGTGCTATTCCAGAAAGAGTTGACTGGAAATGACACAGCTCCCGCTAGAGAATTCGCACCAGACCACAATAACATAACAATATATGTTATCTCCCCTTACAAGATGACATCATCTTACACCTTTAGTTAAACCGTATATTACAAAATATCATTTAACCAATACGCTTGTACGTGTCCATTTTACGTTTTAGTGAACTTGAACTTGAATTTCGTACCTGCAATGTAGTGCACTTTGGCCTGCCAATGATTAAAGTCTTCGTGAACAAGCGTGAGGAGTGTGCGAAGGGTGTGGTTGTGTGCCTTATCTTCGAGAGAATTTTGAAATGTTCAAAAATAGTGAACAAACGCGTGAACGAGCGTTAACTATAGGCAAACAATACTTTACCTGTGTGTTAATATGTAGTGCGTATCAATGCATGCTAATGCGGCCAATCTTTTGGTGCGTTACTTATGCTGTAAACAGGTTGCAAAGTATGGTACGCCCTGCCATTATGGGTGGGTTTTAAAAGTCAACCACCTACCGCTGCCTACCGGCATACCGAAGTGAAAAAAAGGCGCTAAAGTGAGCATTGTTAAATTTAAGGATCGTAGATTTTCATACTACAAAACGAAAATATTCAATTTGACTGAATTTTTGTTGACGTCAATATTATGGAATCAAAATTATTTTAAAAAGGAAACGAAACAAATTAATATTTCTTTTTTTGCTGTTTAAACATTCAGTGTATTACCATTTTATACAGATATTTTGAGTCTATTTCAAAACTCTCCATGACTTCAATTCAACTCTGCTACTCTAATACAATTTAGATTAGTTTAAGAATTTTTATACCAAATTGCCCCGCGGTGATCAAAAAACCATATTCCTGCAATTTTGATTAAAGACTAGACTAAAATTGATCATAATTACAAAAACGCTGTTTCTTTTTAATTACAGAATAAATCACAATTATATAGAGGTACATCACAGGCGAGGTACATGGCACATTTATTTTACTATGTGTGTGAAGACGTAACACGTATGATAGTTTTTCACCATGAACTCGATGCGTTCCCGTTTTTTCCAAGATTGCTACCTTGTCGTTAGAGAAAGGACAATACCTTACATTACTATTTCAGGTATTCAATAGTTTCTGGTTTTAAAGCCAAATGGTATACGTCATTATCGGAACAAGTTTTTCAAGAGTAAGTCAGTGAACCCGTACAGTAAATCGTAATGCTACAATCAAAACGTTATAAAGTGTGATTTGCTTTGATTGGCTGAAATTTTGCTACCAATACTGTAGGGTCAATTTTGATTGGACAATATTTATTTATGAATACGTAATTTTTCCCACCTATATTAACACGACCTCGAGGTATGATGAATGGGGGCATGTTTTGGACACGATGCCTAGGTACATGCAACGGCTCAATGCGAACAATGCGAACCTCGTCTTAGAAGGCGAAGATCGTTATAGCTTGACACTGAAAAGATGGCAAGGGCTAAAAAACATCCGTATCCTTTTACAATATAAGCCCCCATTCGTCCAAACTCCATCGAAATAATATGAAATCTTTTTGGCTATACACATGCATATTATTTTCAAACCACATCATACATTGACTGAGCAAACTAGGTAGGTTTCCCACGTCAAAATAAAATCACGACTAACGTTGAACATATCAACATCAACTATCGAGTAACGTAAATTTCCCCAAGGTTTCCAATGCAATAATACAGTTGGTATTCCATGATTACTGCGTTATTTATTGCGACAGAATGTCAAATATCATTTAACGTGACGTCGTGTCAGTTGGTAGTTGACAATTTTGTTATCATGTCGGCGGATTCCCCTCGGATTTGAAATGGGAAATTGAACATTAACCCGTGTTCAAATATACAAAGTCTCCGATATATTCAAAGTTTGTAATTGGATATCAATTTTGCTTGTTTAGATTCTTACTACTGTCTAGTTTACGGGGAAAATGGAGCAATGTTCCTTATGAAATAAAATGGATTGCTACGTCTTCCTTTCTGTATCTTTGCGGACTGTTAAAGACGGACAATGTCATGCAGTACATACTGAATTTTTGTCGGGTAGACAAAACATACCCTTGACTCTTTTTTCATCTCTACTTTTGCATTATTAAAACTTTCGATTTCTCCCAAAAAAGCTTAATTTTATATGAAGACAAGTTCGTAAAAATATCCACAGAGAGTTTGATTTCACATAGAATAGGCCAGCTAGTTGGTTAAAGGGGCTGATGCGCCATTTTTTCACCAATCGTACTTTAGTCTCAGAAATGAGAATCTTTTTGCAAAGCTTATCGGTAATAATGTTAACAGTCAACCATCGAATTTTGAGCCTTCAAATCCATGTGTGTTTTTAACTTTCATATATAGAAAAGTCATTTATTGAAATAGTAAGTGAACTCCTAGTTTGAAATATATTTGAAGGAATTATGCCATTTTCGAAAATTTCTAGTACTTCTGAAGACTATTTACTTATACTCAAGACCCAAATCAACCCTCTAAAATGGCGCCACTGTCCCTTTAAGCATTGGCCGTGGTCAACACCCTTATAAGAAGATCAGGCCATTTTAAATGCGATAAAGAAACGTCTATCATACTCGATGGTCAATATTTTCATCACGTTGCGAACTAGAAGTCATTAAGCCTACGTCACTATGCCTGACTTTCAGCCCACAATATACGTGTTCATTAGATAAACCTTAAATCAGGAAATGCAACTTTTTGATAATTAGGTTTAAAAATGTAATTAGACACTGATTTTTGCATCGATGAATTTTGAACGCAATATTTTAAGAAGGATAAAAAAAACTTTATATGTCCTTTCTTTTTGGACTTCAGTCCATGAGGTATACGATGTTCTGAAAAATCGGTCTTCGAGTGATATTCACTACGTGTATCCTAAAGCTGAACGTCTTGTTGTTATAGTCTGGATATCGTCGCAGCTGTGTATAGACGAAATGGGGCAGGACGAATATACACGTGACGTCATTAACCGATCTTTCAAAATGGAAAATCTTGGAAAAGCGACTCGTCTTTTTAAACTTTTAAACACGGATAATTAGGCTATAGATACACATGGGTAAGAATTTCGACTGTAAGCTGTGTATACTATAACCGATTAGATTAGATATAAATGTTCCTCGAAAATGGCGAATCTATCCTTAAATCAGCATAGTGACGTCACAAAACTTACGGATCCAATCAGTATACAACGTCTGAAGAGCGTATAATGCCAGAATTGTCGGGTTAGAGACATCGGGAATCTGACATGTTTCTGATCCGCTGTCAAGGTCTTAAGCATCCATCTTAAAGAAACTTTTTCATTCCTAATTTGTTTGTGATAGTGTGCCCCACCCTCTCATGAGAGATGCCAACAGCACTGTGTTGATGAGCCATGACCATGTTATGCACACCGGTAAAGGCTTACCTGGAGGCAGATCACCATCAAGGGCTCTCTCTGCATTTGTACAGAAATGAAAGGGCATCATCCCCCAAAGAGGAGACCGTGTTAGCATGTAGGCTATTCGTCCTTTCGTCTGCAGATATGAAATGATTGAACATGTTGGAAAAGGTTTTTTCATTCAGATTGAGATATCTGATATCCCATTTAGGCATGGAACAGCTAACAGTCCTATTGTAGTTTCTAGGTCTTTCAAAGTCCATGGTTGGAACAACGTGTAAAATTCTTTAGTAACCAACAGGATCTCGGGACTGGGGGCTGGCCTAAGATGAATTTGGGGACTTAATTTTTACTTCAAAATAAGACCTTCCACAGGCCCGAGAAGGTTATGACCATGGCCCAGCGTGGCGGCTCAGTGAGTTAGACGCTTGCTCGCTAACTTGAAGTTCCCGGGTTAAATCTCGGCAAGGGTCGAGATTTTTTCAACCCGGTTTCAGCTTTACATAAACTGCCGAGGATTACCGAATATGTTTAACTGTTTCTTGATTGTCGTCCTTTAAGTAGGTCTACTGAAGTATGAAGTCGTAATGAATAAACTAACAAATGTCAGCTAATGAAGAGTGTTAAGTAATTTGTATGCACAACAAACCATAAATAACTGTCCAAATTTATTGTCAGTAACTGTCAAATGTTATGGCAAATTTTGAAAGTCCTTGACACAATTCATATTGCAATTACACATTACAAAGATGTGAACCCGGAAGAAATCTCATGAGGACACTTTTTTCACAGGTTAATGTTGTGAAGACTTACAAGCAAACAGTTTGATTACAGACAGCTCTACATTTAAGGCCATGGTTCGCCATTTTCGTTGGTTGATTTGGGTCTTGAATACAGTGGCGGAGCCATAGGGAGCAGAGGAGTCACTCCACTTCGCAACCCCGAAGGCATGTTTTTCGGGCAAAAATTTCGTAGCTAGGTTAGAAATTCGGGCAAAATCAGATATCCCCCCTCCTCGGACGTAAATAATAGTTTTCAGAAGTACTAGAATTGCAAGAAAATCGCATAATCCCTTCAAATATACTTCATCTCACTTTTTTCTGTATATATACGTCTTTTCTAAAAATGATTGAATATCCAGAAAAGACGATTTGTCAATTTAATTTTCAAAGGTGGAAAATTCTGATGATGCTTGGATCTGAACGCTCAGCGGTCAGCTGTGAACACTCATACTAATTATAGCTTAGCTAAAAAAAAATCCTCTTTCTGAGACTAAGGTACGATTGGTCAAACGTTTCGCACATTGAACATCTTGGCTTTTGGATTTTTTTAAGAGTAAATACTATTTGCATCTCTGATATTTTTACAATAAAGTACGATATTTTCAACAATAACTTCATAAATAGATTATGACTATTTTTCGTTTTTAGTTTCTACCTGTACCAAAAACTTTGATATATTTATATGTCTCTTCAAGAATTTTGGGTTTATCAAAGATATTTTGGCCCTCTGCATCGTATATCGCAGCGTATATCCAAATGAAGTTCATAAAACAATGTTTACACCTAATTTTTTTTCTTTGAAAAAAAAACATTACCTAATTGAAAATATCATGTTTGTATAATATTAATTAGGTACCAATATCAAGAAGGAAAGCTAATAATACAACTACATACATTCAAACGGAAATTCCCTAATGGATATGAAAATAGTGAATGCTATTAAAACAAATAGGCCTGTAAATAACGATTACGTTCCTTAAGCAGTGGTACGATTATTCACATCTAACGGCAAGATGATCATTACCACGTAACAACGTTGCTTAAGAAACATGGCTAACGATATGCACAAGTTTAATTATGTGTCTTTTTTACGTTTCAAATTCTTGTGGACCAACAACGATTTCATGCAATGATAGCCCAAATCTCGCTTTGTCAAAAGTAGAATCCAACACAATGAACAAAAATATCCTTACCTGGATGCAGAGTCTCCATATATTAAGAGGTCTCTGTATACGAATATTATTTTGCATTTGTTTTCTTGATCCGTAAGCCTCTACATTGTATAAGAAGTGAGGCATCAAGGCACTGTGTTAATAATTTATATAATATACACGGATATTTGATAATTTTCCTCGTCCTCAAGAAACCAGTCTTTAAATCGAATTGTTATGTACCAGCAAAATAATTCCATTAGCGTAGAACAGTGGCACAATTCACTTAGATTGACAGTACATTGGAAACCGAATATCCAATCATATTGTCGTGTTGAAAATAGTTGAGTAGGAATTATTACGGAACACTTTAGAAAAAAGCGAGCGATTAATAAACACTGCGCCTTTCTTGAAGTTATGTTTCACTGGCACACAAGACATTAATTACGGTACACATACTGCATAAAACACATTACATAATTTATGGGACACGCACATATTGCATAAAACACATAACACAAATTATGGATCACAATATAATTGAAATCGGTATCACAAATCAATTTAGTGTACATTTATTGATAAAGTTTTAAATTACACGATCCACGTACTTGGCAAATTTCCGTAGCGAACTATAATCCAGACAGAAAGGGTTTAGTATCCGAAATGTGAGTCTTTGACATAAAGTATACATTATATTATTATGATCTATATAAATGACAACAGTGCATCATTTAATAGTTTGTAAGAGATGCGTTATGATATATGTATATAGTTTAAAGGTGTCCAAATACAAATTGTATAATAAATATTATATTACCAAAACTCTTATATCATGATAAGTTGAAATTACTAGGATATTAGCTTCAGTTTCATACAAGAAAATTGCTTCTGTTTTATTTTGACGTTGTTTTTGTATTTATATTAAACATCATTTTCATATATTTCAAATTAAAGCGGGCAGTTGCGGCATTTCAGCAGGTTGATTTGAGCGTTGAGTATATGTAAATAGTCTTCAGAATAACTAGAAAATCGCATAATTCCTTTGGAAATACTTCAAATTAGTAATTTAACTTTCTATTTCTATATATCACAGAGTATATTAAATTGACGAGTCGTCATTTTAACATTCAAACGCGGATAATTCAGGACACACATTGATTTGAAAGCTTAAATTTTGATGATTAGCTGTGAACACTATTACTGATTGGCTTAGCTTAGAAAGTTAAAAGTGTGATTGGTCCAAAATAACGATGCACATGTTCCTTTAACTCCTCTTTCATATATGTGAAGTAACCTGTCCTTGCGCCAGTTTGACTTCTTTTAAAAAATTCAGTTAAGTTTTCCACTTCTGTTTGTAAAGTCGTATGTAAATTTTTTGACTTTATTTATGGTTTTATGTCTCTTTAAAACATTCGTTAATGAATATTACTTCCCGTACATAGTTCAAAAAATAAAAAAAATGACATCATTACATATTTGTAGTTGGTCAAAATACATGTGTATTGTGTAAAAAAAAATACGTCACTTTATAAAGCAGTTTTAACCCATTAACGTCATGTCGTTGAATATGACGCATATAGATGATGTCGAAATTATTGAGTAGGCTATACTGCATTTTGTCGACATAATGCATCTATAGCAATTGACGAAAATACAAACAGTAGACTTTAAAGTTCAGTCAAGTAAAAAAAAAAGGAAGCAGTCTGATTTTGGAAAAGTTAGGTGCTCAAATTAACTGAAAGCTATAGACCATAATAATGAGATGTACCTTAACTTATCTGGAAGTTTTAACTAAAACATTCTGTCGTTAGTTTTTCAGGTTTATGTAAACGTTTTAGTTCTGTTTTTTACTAAGTGTTTGAAAACTTCAATAACTAAGCGGACTGATATAAAATATCGAGTCTTTATGAGGTCTAACATCAAACAAATTTA
Source organism: Lottia gigantea (assembly GCF_000327385.1). NCBI lineage: Eukaryota > Metazoa > Mollusca > Gastropoda > Lottiidae > Lottia > Lottia gigantea. Next base: position 277,779 of record NW_008706772.1, read on the forward strand.
AGCTGCTTACTTAACAATTAGTAAATTCCGTTTTTAATTAGGCTTAATCCTTATAAAACAAATTCAGTTTGATCAAGTAGATACATAGTGGCAAATAGCATATCTTAGAAATATTTTCAGGTATAATTTACGACGTTTTTAATAATGATAATTGTGCATACTGTCCCTTTAAAAGTTCTTGATTTGACGTGTATATGACATGTTAATCAACTTGAAATTTATAGACTATTATACTCCGCACGTAAAGACCAATGTGTGATTCCGTAAATAATTCCCTGGGCTATTCCTGGGTTTATATTGCTATTGGCATATATATTAAGTTACTATGACATTGACACTATTTTCGTTTTTCACGATATTATTACGTTACTATAGAAAACCATATTTGTAACAGCGGCCACCCAAAGGCTGTTGGCCTAACGTCCTCACAGCAACTTTTACCAGTAATCATTTCTTTATCATGTAAATTTACCAATAATTCTTTAAAAAATCCGGAAATTCAATTCATTATCACTAAATATTTCAATAAAACGAACCAAAATTATCTCTAGTGAATAATGAATTCTTTTGTAAAAAAAAAAATTTAGAAATCGAGACTCAAAATCTTATCAATATACATTTACATTCATTGCTCAAGATAAATTCAAAACTCGTTCACCCCTCAGGTTGGCATAATTTTGATATCTAAAGGGAAAAAATTCAGCAATGAAAATCATTGGTCATCTGATATATTTCATCAATATACTCAAGCACAAAAAGTTTCATCAAAATATGATCAAAACTGTAGTCTGTTTTGAGTGCACAAGCTAATGTAGACAGGTAGACGGGCAAGGGCCACAACATTATATGACCATATTATAATGTAGACGTCTAAACAGTGTGATACAATATTTGATTTTTTCACATTTCTTAACATTTAATTTGCAAACGCAGTTGCCGACAAAACAGTTAAAAAATATATTGAGCTAGTAATGGATGGACACGTAGGAGGGCCTTAACAAGAGTAAGTCTCAATTAAAGGGGTGGTATATTATATAAAAAAAAGGAAATTAACATTAAAATGTTGATTATCATGTTTTCTAGAGGAAGGTAAAAAGGTTTAAAGAGGTAGTCATGAATGCAGTAATTATTCTACGTTTAGAGCCGCCATTGGCGACAAGTTCATTACAGAATTATTAAACCATACAATGTAACCATCAAGAATAAAAATAAACTTATAATAGAGGACTGCTAAAACTGATAATCATATAGAAAAAATTTAATCCTATTTTTAAAATAAATTCAGAGAAAAAAAATAAGATTAAGAGAAAAAGTTGAAAGTCACGAATCACCCACACATCAACATCTGTTTATTTCCTATATAGATTATACCATCTTGATATTTCTTACTATTTATCCCATCTTCATGATAACATACCTCAACGTCTTGCTCAAGAGTATTATTTCCAAAACCTGTTCGTGTCTTTGAAATCATTTCATTGTTATTTTTTTGTTTATTTATTGTTTTCCTCTTTTGTCATTAAGGGATTTTAAAGAGAGGCCTTATGACGTGATTTGCGCTAAGGGACGTCATCAAACACTTATTTTTTGTGAAATGGCAGGAACTACAGACGTCTGATTGAAATTAATGCAAATTGATGCTATCAGTGTCCTCGATACATAAATAAAAGCCTTAGAAAACCTCTTTACAATCCTTCAAAACTAAAATATAATATAAAATTTCCCATATTTAGACTTACTCACAAACAAAGCATCCACTTTTCCCCGATTTTATGCTAAGATTATATTTTATTTCGATACTATAATCCCCATACATTGACTATAACCTCAGTGTATTTTCATTACGCTTCACACTGTTTTTATTACAACCACGATGTCAGACAACGCTATACGAATTGTCAACGAATGATAGACTACAACCAGTTCCGATTCAGAAGGTCAGAAGGAAGAAGACATAATATCCTTCGTCAACTTCAAGTGCAAGTTCTCTAAGTTTGATATTATTATCCGTCCACCAAGGACAATCTCGATTTCCGGAAAGACTATTAGATCCTCAAATAGACACCAACTTCGCATCTTTCTGCGAATATTTTGACCAGTAAGTTATGCCATTTATTGTAGCCAAGACGTGCCGCTCCATCACAAGCAAACCCATGGTTGCCTTTAAATTGACTACCAAACCATTTTACCATTAAACCAACAACAAATCCACATGGACACTACCTATAGTATAGAAATCTGCCGTTATCACCCCTTCAACATTCAAAAATTAATTCCACGAGAAGGACTGTGGAAGTCAGTCATATGTTGTGTCAGGATGTTTCATTTCATACTACCACATGTCAACATAGACCCATCAATTCTACCCTAAAACGACCAATTCTGTCCATAAAGTTACTATCCTGATTCTATTGAGGTGTCGATTTTCGATGAAATTTTCATCGAGTGGACCAGCGCGAAAAATTTGGTCCTGCATAGTTCCTAGACGTGATATACGGGTCACGGGTATGACGCTTTTTCTTTGAGTTGAGTCCGACTTTATTAATGGGTCTCTAGCTTTTATTGCATCATGACATAAAATTTATTATCTATTCAAAGCTGAACCTTTAAAGAGATCCCAAAGATTTAAATTTGTATTCTGGTACCCCAGAAGGTATCACATCTATTTACCGGAGCTTAAGTAGAAAATGCCTTGGGGGAGGGAGGGAGAAATAATGAGATCTCTCTTCGAGGCGAAGCCTAAGACCTTTGAGACTGGAGAGGGGCGAGGGGGGGGGGGGGTGTACTCAGAAGTCAAAGGATTTCATATGGACTGAGAGTACATCATTGCCTCTGACTCTGAGGGACTGGTTAGGGCGACATTTACCAAGATAGGTGTGGGTGGACATATTCTATGGAATATCAAATCTTCTCAACAACAACCACCCACGTGGTGTACTTTAAAGAAACTGATACTCATCAAATACTAAACAGAAACTGTAATCTATAACAAACTTAATGCTGAGTGTATGATGGTGAAGGAGTGCTCCAATTTTGTTAAGTTGATGAAAACGTGCCCTTCCATACTCCAAAACTCATTATGTTTCCAATAATTTGACAAAGAAAAGGTACCTGATCCATAAACGCGTTAAGTGACAAAATTCAAATTTCAATTTACCAATTTCATGTTAGAAGTGACTCCAATAATATGTACGAAATGAAAATGAAATGAATGGAGTTTTACGTCCTACAATAATATGTACGAGAAACCTTTTTCACTTCACAGATTAGATATAAAATTATAAAAGACAAGCCTGTTTCTAAACAATTCATCCTTGACGACCTTAATCCAAATTGAGTGCTTATAATTGACTTGCCCGGCGATAAAACTACAAAAAGTTTTCGCTAAATACAGCTAGATCGCTAGGACTGAATATCACAATGTAGGCCAACACCTTTGGTGTCCCGTTCCATACTACCAGCATTGGAACAAGTAAGATAGTCCACGCCAATTATGAGAGTTAACAAAAGAATGTCTTTCATGACTATACGCCAAAAATGATATTTGCATATTCGAAAATTTTTAAATGACAATCTTGTTCATAGCAATCTCAAATCAATCAATACATAACAAATTATTATATGAGGGGATTTTTATATTATGCAATTCCAGATCAAATGAAAGCGAAGACTTGCAGAAAACTATCCAGCCGATCCAGACCTCGACATAGCATCTCTTCCAATACATTAATGAAGTCTTTGAAGCACTATAAGCCTGTACCCTCCCTTCCCTAATAGGCCTAAATATAATTTCCACAATAACAAGCTCTCTAATACCATCTTCATGATAACAAGCTCCTAGATCACCACCAACCCACCAACTTCAAACTATTCATACCAGTTCTTATAACCTTATCATCTGATCATAAGATACTAAACTAACTCCTCTTAACCATCGTATTGTCTGATCATAAAAAAGTTTATATAACCATCTGAAAATAACAAGCTCTTATACAGTCTTAAAATAATATTTAAAATCTTTAAAACCTTCTCAATAATAACAAGCTTATGCAGTCTGATAACATTTACAATCTTTCTATATAATAACAAGTTCTTGTAATCATGTCGAAATAACAAGCTCTTATACAGTCTTATAATAACATTTAAAATCTTTCCATAACAAGTTCTTTTGCAGTCTTACTCTTAATGATAACATTTACAATCTTTCTATATAATAACAGTTTCTTGTAACCATCTCAAAAATAACAAACTCTTATACAGTTTTAATGATAACAATTACAATCATTCCCATGTTCTTTTTTCAAATAATAAATATATTAATGAATAATATGAATATAAATTCTTATTTTACAAATTCAACATGTTATTATGTTCCTTCATTTTACTGATTTATATAAATTAAATAATGGTAGGTACTGCATACGTACATAATGCTTAGTTGCGAAATCAGTGCAAATTGCAATCAATCATATTTGATATTTTTTAAAAGAAAACAAAGCCTTAACACGTGCTGACAGGCTTGACCTTAGAAAGGCTTGCTACCTACATCATGGATTAAAGGCGCCAGTAAAATAAGTTAAAAACAGTATATTGTTTTATAAAATCTAACGTGATCTGGTACAATAATAAATACACCATTCGTGTAGCTTGAAATTACATCTTGTACTTTACAAAATCGTGTCTTTAAGATAACAAACGTTATTTAAAAACTAACAAAACAACTACCATCGGTGCCTAATGCATAATACCCAAAATAATGAAAGACAGGACAAAGGACATAAATTTATTCCCTTTTACAAAAAATTCGAATTATCTCCTTAATTCGGCTTCGAATTATCTCGTAAATTCGACTTCGAAACTCGAAAATGGTTAAATTTTCGAAGTCGGTTTTCTGGTTGTATCGTCTGACTCCAAATGCCGAATTTGTGAGATGGGCCTACTAAGCCTGTTTCGGGGGCACTAAGTCGGGTTACTTAGTAACTAATAGTGCGTTCAGACGACAAACTTACGCTGCTTTAACTTGCACCTACTTCGAGTGGCTTAAATTCTGGTTACGCTACTGGCAAACATTCAGCTGGATATACCATGTCTGCGCATTCGTCTTTTCAAATTCCCGTCATTATTACCTATATCAGAATGTGCATGCGTGCATGGTTTATTGATATTATGCTGAACGAACACCAAAAAACTGTTAACCAGGCTCGAAGAACGATTGATAGTTAAGCTGCCTTAAATTTTGTTGTCTGACGCACTATAAGCCATGGAACTTCATTGGTCCATTTCAAATCGTAATTTGAAATTGACTTATCATTGCTTCGATATCATACACATATTAAATATCGTAAAAAATTAAGAATCCTTTTGTCAACCTTCTTTGTAAAGAACATGAAGTAGGCCTAGAAGATTGCACAGAGTAAAGAAAAGACGAATTGGGCTTCAGAATAAAAGGATACAGCCAAGTTTGAGAAATACAACTCGAATAGATTAAAGATCCAACAATCACGCTACTTTGATAAACGGCATTAGCCTGCTCATGTAAAATGATAAAATGATATTGCTTGATAAAGACCAGAGAACACTGGTCGAAACGTCGCTCAAATAAAGTTAGTAATTGTAATCCATAAGAATTTTTTCATTACATCCAACACCTTTACTAAATGCCATTCAAACTCCAATATCTTGTCCGCCAGATGGTCCTTGGTACTGATACTTTTCTTGATTAGCCATTCCTATTTACGATTGGATCTATTGAAAATTGAAGAATAGATGACTTCTCTAGTCACTAGAGTTATATAACACAAATTTGGATTTAAAGGGTGGCAACCCTCCACCTATTTTCAATTAACACTCTGCATTAAGAAGTGAAGTTTAGTGGATGACACCGGACGACATTTATTGAGAAAGGTTTCATAACTAAATTTAATCCGAGCCAATTCAAGAATAGTGCTGAAACAAGACAATTGTTGTATGGCCAAGGGGGGTAATATAGAATGAATTAGGCCTAGTTTTAGATAGGCTTGAAAGCAGACGAACGTCAATGATTATTCTGCAAAATCAAATCACACTCTCACTGCAATAGCAAAAAGGCCTACGAAAAGGAATTTGACAGTGGACCATAATATAATATACATGCATTACACTTTCAAACTTGAGCAACTATTGAGTGACCTAAGTTATGTATTCAGCCAACCTATACCCCAACCAATAGTCCTTATATAATCACAAAACTTTGAACTAGAAAAAATATTTTTAAATTGTGAAAAAAAATAGTTTGAAAACAAAGAAAACAAGTTTTAATTACGATTCACACCTCCATTTCTAAAGAATATTTTAATGGTGTTAATTTTGGTTTTAAATTGTCCTTAAAATTATTTTCTTGTTGCCGAGGATTCGGTGACGCCTTAACATGATTATTAATCCCTTTCTTACAGAACACCGAACGTCATTCTGCGACTGGGTTCGTCATCAAGGCATCCCATTTCGGAATGTTCACTCCCCTCAATGTGGATACTTAAAAGGATAGTATTATTTTTATGAGGATTTGGTGTCATTTATGACTTCTACCCCCCCTTTTTTTTAAGAGGCAGGTCCGACTATACCTTTGTCACTCCGGATATATTACTTGACTCTCCGAACAATCAAGTAAGGCTATACGGGCCTGTTTCGACCCCCTTCTTCCATGTCACTTATCCTCCGAAAAAAATAATGTTTGTCCATGCAAATGGTCTTATTCTAGCCGTCTGTGTGAATTTGATACGCAGTGTTTACCTGAAATAAGATGACTATTTACCAGTCAATCACGGTCAAATACATTAAAAGATATGTCATGTCGCAATAAACTATTTTAGACTAACACGATATTTCCATAACTATGATGTCTTTATCAAATCACTATAGAAATAGTAGTTTCTTCTTAAAGATATTAATACAAAATATACAGAAAGTTTACAAAATTGCCCATTTAAAAGGATTAATTGTACAGTTGTTTGTCTAAACGTTTTACGTGTATATTGGGTACATTAATAGAATCGATTTACACCATTCAGATTTTCAGGATCTTAAAGGGGCAGATGCGGCATTTTGATAGGTTGATTTTAGCCTTGAATATATATGTAAATGGTCTCCAGAAGAACTATAAATGTACGAAAATTCCATATTTCCTCTAAAAATATTTCAAACTATGAATTTTACTCACTATTTCTGTTATGTCTTTTCTATATATCACAGAATATCTTACATTGACGAGTCGTCATTTAAACATTTAAACGCGGATAATTTTGGACACACTTGGATCTGAAGACTCAAATTTCAATGGTGATATGTGAACACTAATACTGATTGGCAAAGCTTAAAAATTCCCGTATGATTGTTCCAAAAAAATGGTGCACATGACCCTTTAAAAGGGGGTGTAAAAAGGCCATGTAAAATTTATATTATTTGTGTATCGGGAACTCTGATTACATCGATTTTCACCCTGACAATGTTCAGTTCAGACATAATGGTTCTCGTAATTCCACTAAAATTATTGTTTATGAATTCTCTATGGCAAAAGTTGCCTCTGTCCTACAAAAGTGACGTCATACACGATATGCAGGTAATATTTGTTTTTTTCACAAATCTAAATAAAGGTAGGGGCCTTTACCAATAGCGCATAGCGGTCGGCCATGAACCAACCACCCAGCCCACCCCTCGGGCCTATGATAGGACAAATGGCTCGTGCTCTATAATCCATCTGCACCAATATTTAATACATATCTGATTAGGAAATCGTAGAGATATATTGCACTAGTTTTTCGAGACTAAAAAAATGTTACAAAAATGTCGTTTGTGAATATAACACGTACAAAAGTATTCAAGCGTATGTCCTTGAAATGTAATCGATAAAGCATGCATTTTGAAAAAGAGAAACAAGATGTAGGCCTAAAATGGGAAAATAAACCTGGTATACAAAAACGTCAATGCCCACAACAACTTTAAAACTTCAAAAGAAAAACTTTTCATCTTTGCTTTTGATCATTTGATATTGATTGATAAAAAAATATTATGTAGCATTGATCTTACCTGAGCTTTTGGGTTCGATCCGTCAGATACACTTTCAGCCATGCTTAGATTGAGGAAAAAATCTAATTGAAATCATAAATGAAAATATGCCTCAGTGTGTCCTAGTTATTTCAACCCCATTCATGAGATATCAAGCGAATCGATCAAAACAGATAAAAAGGGTATTCGTGCATAAAGGCTAAACCCATATCTTGTTCTCGAATTTTCGAGTCATTGAGACATTTCCAATGAAATCATAGGAATTGACTTATTTTGAATACTTAAAATCTTAAAGTCTGTCTTGAATATTATACTTAATAAGAAACACTGGTTTAATGCAATGGCATGCATGCACTATAAAAGATGTATCTATAGGCCTATCACTCAGGAATGTCCCCTTCGAAGTATGAATTGAGTAATAATAAAAAATGGTGAGAAATAAAATATTTCAAATTTAAAGGCCTTAGTTCGCCATTTTCTAGGGGTTGATTAGGGTCTTGAATATAATGCACTAAATAGTCTTCAGAAGAACTAGAATTGCATGAAATTCGCACAATTCCTTCAAAAATACTTCAAACTATGAAATTTTACTTTCTATTTATTATGTCTTATTCGTACATATGGCTGAGTCTCAAGAAAAGACGAGTCGTCATTTTAACATTCTAACGCAGATAATCCTGGACACCATAGATTTGAAGGCTCAAATTGCGAACATTAGCTAATAAATTCGCATTTCTGAGAATTAGGTACGACTGGTCAAACGGTTGGCGAACTTGTCCCATTAAAATCGTTTGTCAATTTGTTAGGATATTCCGGGATACAGATAGTAAATAGCTTTGAATAATGAGACTCGTCTGTTGACAACAGAAAACAGCCATAGCATCACGTTAGGACATGATATTTCGTATGTTATTTGGTCTGATGGTGATTGCATTAATAACAAAATTGTTTTGACATTGATTGATGTAGAATTGTCTTAGTGTATTGTTTGGGCACCTGTTTCCCAAGTTTTCAAGTCAAAATGGTATATTGTCTATTCAATGATTTCAATGAAATGGAGTTTCACTTGCCAGGAAAAGGGGGTAGGGGAAAATGACTATATACCATAGTAAATGGGAAACAACTCTTGTCGGACTAAATCCAGTTTTCCATTGATAAACGCAGTTTAGGTATACTACCTCATAGAATGACCAAAGGTTTGAAATTTTTAAATTTGGCCAAAATAATTCTGTTTAACTAAGGACTTACCTAGTGTCATAATTATACAACATAATCCCCCTAAAATTCAATAAATCCATAAAACTAAGTAATAATTCATTAAAGGAATACTGTGTCTTAGAATGAACATAAAATTTAAGAATTTTAAATTTGGCCAATAAGAGCATATATTCATTAGTAGATATACATGGTGTCATAAATAACATAACAGGATCCTTATATAATCCGATAAATCTAAACAAACTTAGTAATTATCCATAAAAATGCAGTTAACTATTGAAAAACGCTTAATATTAAGATTAAACGTTTTTCAATAATTACTTAGTTATATGAATTTTCCAATTTTCCAGATTTTAGAGGTATTTTGTTGTAACTTTATGACACCATGAAAGTTCACTGATGAATATATACTCATATTGACCATTCTTGAGAGCTTAAATTTAATGTTCATTCTAAGACGTAGTATCACTTTAACCTTAAGTAATTTTAAAACATGCTTAGAAGTGTGTTTCAATATTTTCAGTTTAATGGATATATATATAGGTTCTATTTTATGGCAATGGCAACTGATAAATCCAACTGATGAATATATAAAAACTGGTGTTTCTTTAGAGTGGGCAGGGAGCATGTTGAGTGGCAGTGGAATAACTCAGTATTGACGGTTGTTAGGCGATTGTGTTGGAATTCTTCTCATGGTAAGAAAAATTCTTATGCAACGTTCAGTGCTTCAGTATGTCAGCTTTCATTCCCCATCACACAGGGCTTGACAGATTACACATTTTTTACTGTCTTGAGTAGTATCCAAATATTCCATTTTTACCTTCATTGGCTTCAATTGAAATAGCCGACATGTAATGACAATACCATAATAAGCACTATCAAACTGTATTTTATGATTTAACACAAAAGAATATGAACAATGTCATAGCAAGAAAATTACATTATGATTATTGATTGTCATTTCAAGACAAAACCGTTTTTTTTCTTCGAGTCAAAACATGATTTTTTTTCTTCAAGTCAAAACATGATTTTTTTTCTTCGAGTCAAAACATAATTTTTTCTTTCTTCAAGTAAAATCATGATTTTTTTTTTTTGCTTCGAGTCAAAACATGATTTTTTTGCTTCAAGTAAAATCATGTTTTTTTTCAAGTAAAAACATGTTTTTTTTCCTCAAGTACAAACATGATATTTTATTTTTACTACAAGCCAATACAGGTTTTTTTCTCTTCAAGTCAATACATGATTTCAATACATGATTTTCTCTTCAAAACAATGCATGATATTTATTACAAGTGAATACATGAATATCATTACCAGTCAATTCATTTTTTTCTTCAAGTCAATACATGATTTTTTTCTTCAAGTCAAAGCATAATTTTTTTACTACAAGCCAATACAGGTTTTTTCTCTTCAAGTCAATACATGATTTTTATTACAAGTCAATACATGATTATTTCTGCAAGTCTTGACCAATATTAGAATTTAAAAAAAATTATGAGAAACATGGCAACAAATGCAAGTGAAATGTGTATTGATACATTAACACCAATAATATGACTGCCAATACACCCTGTATCAGATAAATGAAAAGTTTTAGAAAATTAATTTTTAAGTTTTCAAGTACAGATTATAGAAATAGTGGACAGTGTTAAATATGTTTCAAAATTCAGACATGTTTACAATTGACCAGCATCAGCAATAACAATTTTTTTGGAGGTCTTGCCAGATTGAGAACCATAGCCTTCAATCTTTTTTACCACGTCCATACCGTCAACCACTTTACCAAATACTACATGTTTACCATCTAACCTGAAAAAATTAAACCATTGACATCTTTAAATAAACCAAGACTGGAGATTGAACATAGTTGTCTGTCATATATTTAAGCAATAAACTGTTAACCTGGACAAAGTTTGGCTGGAAAATTGAATAAATGTGTGTTAGCTTATTTGCTTATATTTAAGTTTTCTAGACACTCTAATTTTGATACAAAGACTTTAGTATGAATTTAAGTAGGGCACATTACTTTACGTTTCAACATTTGGGACTGTCTATTTGATACAATGACGTCAATGAATAACGACGTCATGTTTTGACTCAAAGCAAAAAAAAAAAAATCATGTTTTGACTGCTATTACGATTGAAGCCAATGAAGGTAAAAATGGAATATTTGGATACTACTCAAGACAGTAAAAACTGTAAACTGTCAATGAATAACGACGTCATTGTACTAAAGTTTTGATGATGAGGCAATGGCGTTTATGGTGATATAAACGCCAAACAATTTGTATTCGTCTAATGGAAAATGTAAATATTCTTTAATAGGATGAAACAACACTTCCTTCGATTTGCAAAAATTAAAATTTTTACTAAGATCTGCGAATCAAATTAAATTGTATATTTTTCGTGAGAATTTAGAACAGATGTCTCTTAACCTAAAGCAATGAGCATCATTGGTTAGATCAAACTGAGGAATACTACTTGAATATTTTTTGCTACAGAATTCATAAGAAATGCAAAGCATTAACGTGATTAGCCAAATCTTAAATTTGGTGTGATAAATTGCTGATCAAATTTTTCAATCTAAATTAAACCCTGTACAATAACAGACTCTTCAGCTGAAATTGAGCTCTATTAAGTTGAAAAGCAAATCCTTAAATGACATCTTTGAGAATATTAGAAATATAAACATATAATTACCAATCAGTTTTAACAGTACACAAAAAGAACTGAGAACCATTTGTGTTGGGGCCAGCATTTGCCATGGACAATGTTCCTACAATATAACATTAATCATTAGCTTTATTATGGCAATGAAAAGATTAAGATAGTGGACCACACCCATATACCACACCACGTCATGCGGATGGTAGATATTCAAGATTTTGCTTCTAATGGTCGAAAATAGCCCAAATTCGAACTTGATCTTCGTTTTATGAATATGCATACATATACCAAATTTCATTTGATTCCATCAAAAAATCTAGTTTTTAGAGCGTTTACAAGCAAATGTTGACGGACTTACGGACAGGGGTGCCGACAATATACGTCCACATAGAGAGATGTGGGCGGTTAAAAATTATTATTTCATATTATAATAATAATTTGCTGAAGAAGTTCTTAGGATGACAGTATAGAAATTTCAATATGTACAAACATTGTAGATATCCATTTCATTTGGTTGAAAAGAAAACTAAAACACTAATCAATGAAAATATCAAAATTCCATGTCCATGTGGACATATTAATATATAGAAACTAAGTCTACCTGGACCCTCATGTTTCAGCTGGAAGTTTTCATCAGCGAATTTTTCACCATAGATACTTTTACCTCCAGTACCATCTCCACGAGTGAAATCTCCCCCCTGACACATGAAATCTGTTATAACTCTATGGAATGTGGAATTTTTGTAACCAAATCCCTTCTCACCAGTACAAAGAGCTCTGAAATTCTCTACAAATAAAAGAAAATCATGCGTAAGCCAACATCCATTGTAAATTAAATCACTACCCCCTTATCAATGAAAGAAATGAGATCATGGTTCAATTTATCCAAATAACTGCAAGCTGCTTTTGACCTTTTTCATACAAAAGGGATTGCCAACATATTGCCTATATAATATTCACAAGTTTATGTAGAAGCATGTTAATTGGCCAGTTTGAAAATCATGTGATATCATGGATATTTATTACCTCAGCCTCTGATACAAGGTTTACAAGTGAAACATGGTAGAAAAATATGTAAAAGTATATGTTAAAGGGAGATGACCAAATTATGGCTTGGAATATCATTACAATGGTCAGAAATGAAAATATTGTTCCTTTCATTTCTAATATACTCTCAATACTTTATTGTTAAGTTAAGTGCTTTTGAAAACTTAGACAACAACTAGTAGTACAAGAACAGTCATACTGACTCCAGTACGGAACGCCATTATGGAAAAAGTCAGTTCACAGATTTTGAATTAGTTTGTGAATTTTGCAGTTTGAAGATACTAATCTGAATTCGACGAAACTAGAACCAAATCTGTTTCTATATTTAGAAAACGGCACAAAATAGAAAGTGTTTTGGAATTGTCCATATTATTCTATTAATAGCTTCATGAACTTTGATACATCACATGCTACCTGGTGTAAGATGGCGGCATAACTTCCACGAAACGGCGTAAATTTACAAGTTGGTGTTAATTCGCGCCACCTGGTGTCAGTTACCAGCATATATTTGCGAGTTGGTATTAATTCACACCACCTGGTGTAGGTTGCCAGCATAACTAGATTTTCCACGAAACGGTGTAAATTTGCAAGTTGGTATCAATTCGGAATATGGTTCTAGTTTCGTCACCTGGTGTAGGTTGCCGGCATAACTAGATTTTCCACGAAACGGTGTAAATTTGCGAGTTGGTATCAATTCAGAATTTGGTTCTAGTTTCGTTGAATATAAATTAGGATCTTTAAACTGCTTGACAAATTCGCAACTAATTCAAAATCTGTGAACTGACTTTTTGCTGGCGTTCTATACTCCAGACTTTCTATTGAGGGACCTTGATTGGATGTATTTTCTAGGATATAACCCAATCAAATCGCTGCATGTATTAACTCCTGTGATACAAGAAAAATGCCTTATTATATCAAGATATTAGATTTCAAAATAGTTCAAAGGGTAGAAGCTGCAGTATAGACTTTTTAATGGATCGAAATACATACCTGCAGTTTTAGGTACTACATCAGCTCTCAACTGAAAAAGAAAAACATGGTAGCTTAATAAAATTTATATTTCATATAGTATTATGGATTTTTTAAATAAAAATATCATAATCAACAATTTTCTCCAAAACGCCTAAGAAAATTCTGAAATTATATGACAGTAAGTCTAGAAATTGGCATGATAAAAAAGGTATGTATGAGGGTTGGCTGAAGAGTTTGTGATTATGCAGAATTCCTAACTGAGAATAAATTGTCAGTAATCTGAAGAGTTTCTGCTCTGCTATTCAGAGCTTAGGCACCACTGTTTCAGAAATTTTTGTCATTCCTAACCAATTGGTGTTTGAAGGTGCTAAACTCTCTAAAGGGAGATGCCATGGTCAATCTTCGATAAGACATTATGGTTTCTGTAGGAAGCCTTCCTGGATTTGAGTCATCTTTTAGGCTCTCATTGCCAAGCTTGAAGTCTGCATCTCTCTTGTTTACAGTTGAAAAGGAAGGGGCATCATGGAAGTGGAGACCATGTCTGTGTTACTGTCAGCATGTATTTCTGTTGAAGTTAGTTACATGTACTCGCCCATTAGCCTGTTTTGTCGATTTCTTGTGATTTCAATTCACAAGATGGTCTGGTACAAAGACAATAAATACACTACAATAAACTACAGTTCTCATATCTATGTTCATTGATAGATTGTATGCATACTTGTTGGTTGCATAGTTTGTATCCAATTCAAATTTTATTACACTTTTATTTTCCTTTCCCAAAAAATTGTAAAATTAACATATTTTTCATGATTTTTCGTTAGAGATTCATTCAAAATTATTTCAGATGCAAATAGTTGCAAGCAGTTAGTTAAAAAAAAATATGAGAAAAAGAGATAACTGGTTTTGTTCAAAATTATTTGGTTTAGTGTTCTGTTGGTAAAGTTTGACTATCTTGAGGAAAAAACAGTTTTTTGTCATAATATGTAAAGACAATTCTACTTTAATAGTCTTCAACATCGAATCCAGGTCGAAATGTCTCCGCCCACTACAGCTCTGGTCGATTCATCCACAATAAGGAAGAGCAAAATAACCACAATTCACAAAATCTATGAAAAACTACCGGGTATCATAAAAATTATTACCTCCATGGTGATTCTTCCAACTGCGTTGCCATCAGCAGTGATATCGAAGAAAACTTTCGGTTTAGCCATCTCGTCTTTTAGATAAAAACAAATTAGGAAAGTGTGACGACAGTTGTAAAAATGTCTCGTCTCCGGTTCAAGTAGCTACACTGGCTGAGTGACTCAGAAATGTAACTATAAATAAACAAGGAACCTCATTGGCGCGTTGGACAACATGTGCATGGGTCCCATAGAGATGGACCCAGCTACAAAGAGAACGTATTGCGATATCTATTTGCCACACGATATATAATAAGCCAATTTTACAATTATGCCGAAAGGTTCATTGAAAATTGTGCAATTTAACTCGGGCTTTCTTAAAAGTTAAAAGGTAGGATATTGCCAGCCTAAACAGCGGAAATTAGCCTAAACGATGAAATACAAATTGTAAATAATAAGTCTACATTGATATTAGTTGAATGGGCATTCTAATTATTATAGGCCCACTATAAATATCGTAAATTAATGTACTTCGAAACGATGGGCTCGAATACATTTACGTATAGAAAATTACTTATAATTTACTTACTTACTTACTTTACTTACGGATTATATCGGAGATTTTGTTATGGCATTGGCCGTATGTTTGAAAATCTAAAAAAAAAATTGCATTCTAATAACCTATAATTATTGTATAGGATTAGTTATGAAGTGTGTTATGAAAAAAAAGGGTAATTGATTGACGAACTCGATACGAGATACTTGTTGCAAACCGAAATTTTCATGATAAACACGACCTACCCCTGGTATAGCTTTGATTTTACTTCAGAATATTTGGCAGAAACAATCACCAGTATGGAATATTCAACCTTCAGTCATGCACTTCTTTCGCACTTTTTTAGTGCGACAATATGACCAAATTATATCAAAATCTGGCAAGAATTGTGCCTTCTGGAATGTTAAGAGCTGATAACAAGGGCAATAATTCCTATTTTTTTATATTCAATAGGGTTCATCCTTCGATCTTAACAGCAAATTTCAGAAAGTTTCATCAAAATCCGTCAAGAATTGTGCCTTCTAGAGTTTTTAAAAGCTAATAATTGAACAGGTTTTCAAAAACAAGGACCATAACTCATTAAATATTCTTTGATTTTCAATAATTCTTGGGTGATAAAGGATTTCACTACTGGGCACACGAGCGGTCGTGTGCCCGTCATTCCAAGACAGGATTTATAATATCAGACAAGTTTGATAATTGTCATCGATAGTTTTATCTTCTGCAAGACAGGGTGTCAACCAATAAGATTAATTTTGTTTTCAATTGAATGCTCCGCACGTGATTATTGAAATGCATGTAGTGAAAAATGACTTTTTGTTTCCTCGTGTGCACGTCGGCGAAAGTCGCGATAACACTCTAGTCGGCGACAAAAATCTCCAACCAAGATCGCTCGTTTCCTGCACCTTAAGTTTCGTTTACCTCTGTTAATAATTGGAACTTCTAGAGTTTATACGAGGTAAAAAAAAAATTGAACACGTTTTCAAGAACAAGAAATTGTATGAAATATTTTTCGATTTTGTTTATTTTTAACAGGGTTCATCCTTGGTCCTTACTTGTTCCGCCCGCGTCCACAATTGGCTTGTGAACACATTAGAGGCTACAGTATTTATCTGATTTTAATGAAATTTTGTTTGATCATGTATATTCGTGAGATCTTAGTTAAGTTCAAATTTGACGAACTTTCGATGAACGGCCCTTGAGTTATTGCCCCTGACTTCTGAAAAACCGTCAAAATTTGTGTGTGAACATAATAGAGACTACAGTTTTCATCCAATTTAAATGAAATTCAGTGTGATTGTTTATCATGATGAGATATTGGTCAAGTTCGAATTTGAAGATTTTTCGATGACCGGTTTTTCAGTTATTGCCCTTGACTAAGAAAAACGCGTCAACATTTTGTCAACGCTATAGAGACTAGTTTTCATCTGATTTTAATGAAATCTGGTGTGATCATATATTACAATGAGATCGTGGTCAAGTTTCAATTTGGAATTAGAGTTATTACCCTTGACTTATGCATCAAAGTTTGTTGGCAGTTTATATTCAAATTTTATTAAATGTTTGATTAAATGAATAATATCTTGTACAAATTAGATTTTTGTACGATTTGACACAGATTGGCGATCGCCTTTGACATACGACAGGGGAATGGGCGAATCGTACTAGGCAATCACGGTTTTTCTTATTTTCAATAGAGATCATTCTTTGTTGATAATTAACACTTACACCAAGTTTCATCAAGAAACCAGTCTTTACGAGCAATTGTGGTCTAAAGACATTAATATACGCTTCACTTTTTATGTAAGCGTATAAAACAAGTGGTTGCCTCGCAAGATACGCCCACTTTCCTGATACATTTTCAGTATATCAAGGGCAGTCACCTATCTGTATCAAATCATACCAAAAATATAATTTGTGCAAGATATTGTTGATTTAAACAAACACACAAAATTTAATAAAATTCTGACATAAACTGTTACCTCTATCGCTAATAAATTTTGATGTGTTTTTACTAAGTCATGGGCAATAACTCAAATTCGGTTAATCGAAAAAATTGTTAAATTTAATCTTGACTAAGATCTTATCATTATAAATGATCATACCAAATTTCATTTAAATCGGATGAAAACTGTACTTTCTATTGTGTTTTTCATAAATCACGGGCAATAACTCAAAAACCATTCATCGAAAGATAGGCAAATTCGAACTTGTCCAAGATCTCATCATTATAAATATCAACACCAAATTCCATTTAAATTGGATGAAACTGTTGTTCATTTTGTTCACAACCTTATTTTGACGCGTTTTCATAAGTCAAGGGCAATAACTCAAAAACCGTTCATCGAAAGATACCTAAATTCGAAGTTGTCCAAGATATCATTATAAATATTCACACCAAATTTCCTTTAAATTGGATGAAAACTGTAGTCTCCATTGTGTTAACGATCAAATTTTGTCCGTTTTAATAAGTCAAGGGCAATAACTCAAAATCCATTCATCGAAAGATCGTCACATTCGAATGTGTCCAAGATCTCATGAATATAAATGATCACACAAAATTTCATTCAAATCAGAAAACAACTGTTGTCTCTATTGCATTCACAAGACAATTGTGGACAGACGGATAGGGGCGACGACAAAAATTGCTGAGTCTTACTGAGGATAACAAGCTCTGCTGGATATAGATGATGTGGTGAGCTCTTTCATGCAGTGTTTCTTAAACGTTTCTACCTACCAACAGTTAAAGACGGATTTACATAGGCCATCTCATTTCTTGGATCTCCCCTACGATTTACAGGAGTCCAATCAGTCTGTCATGGAAATATTTAGACTAGAGCATCCTTTACAAATCAAGAACCATTTCTCACAATGTGTTATTGAATCACGGAATTCAGCTATTGCATGTGATTGTACGCCGGCAAATACATCGAATCTGAGCGCTGACAGTAAGGCTGTAAACATTGTGGATTGTGTCCAGGACTCATTGGCTGTATAATGCTAGCCATCAATCTATTCAAATCCCATCATTTACAAATCAGTGATACAGGAAAAGGTGGCTATCGCACTAATGGTATAAGTACCAAAGTTGGTAATAGCTCGACATAGTGATGCCCCCTGTCCAGAATTGGAAATAGCCAACACACAGGGACATAAATCACAGACCTCTAGTTCAAGAATTGTTATAACAAAAAATTACATTACAAAAACATTGTAAAGAAATTTCAAAATGAATGACAATAAAAGTCCATAGGTGAATTTTGATCATTTATATGAAATTATTTTGATGTTATTTAGCACTTGTGAAAACTCAATCCTCAAAAATAAACATTTAGCTATGTATCAATTTTTAATAATCATGTCAGGGATAACAGACCTTTAAATATTAAAGATAATTTTCTGTTATTCTCTTAACTACAAGAATTTCTGTTGAATACAGAATCACCCTCAAAATAAACATAATTAGAGTTCGGATTATAGAATTGTAGAAGAAAGTATCTCATAAAATAATTAAAATCTACAGTGCTGTCAAATGCAGACATGTTTACAATTGACCAGCATTAGCGATAACAATTTTTTTGGAGGTCTTGCCAGATTGAGAACCATAGCTTTCAATCTTTTTTACCACGTCCATACCGTCAACCACTTTACCAAATACTACATGTTTACCATCTAACCTGAAAAGACAAATCATAGAATTTAGTACAGGCTTGGTTTTCAATTTACACTTTATATTTGTCCTTAGCTGATAACCATAGCAGTTTCATTTTATACTCTTTCAACTCTTGAAGAATTGCGCCTTAAAGAATGCATGCAAGCTAAAAATAGGACATCAGAAGAACAAGGGCAACAGTATTTTCTAATGCACTGACTATTTGCAGTCATGCCACATACTGTTTACCATCAATTATGTACTGTTGACTGTTGTAAGCAGACAATCGGAGAACTCCATTCTTGTTGTACATGAGCAATGGATTTATTCCCGTATCTGCACTATTTCTCTTTATCTCGAGTGTGAAGGCATGATGATTGTCAAATATGCTATCAAATGACTTTTCTTTAGGGTGAGGAAGGAATGATCATATTATTTTTTTTTCCAGTTACAATACGGTACAACACAAAAAGCCTCAGGCATTTTTTAATTCCATTTTTAATTAACAAAAATGTCTATTGTCAAAATCAGTTGAATCTGTTGGGGGTTAGTGCTAGTCTTGCAAACAAAGTTAATCAGAAAAATAATTTAAAAAAATGCATAATTACCAAGCAGTTTTAACGGTACACAAAAAGAACTGAGAACCATTTGTGTTAGGACCAGCATTTGCCATGGACAATGTACCTGAAATTGCAATAATAAGTTCGTTACGATGAGCTAACCTTTTAAATGGAATTAATTTGCTAATAGTCAATCTTTCAATAGCCATCAACAATAAAATGTTGAGATTATCTTCAATATCTTAATGATGGGGCTATTTTTTTATACGTTCGCAAACCTTTCAAATAAAACTAGGTCTTATAAATTGTAGATCAACTGTTCCATTTGTAATTTTAATCATTTTGAAGACTAGGGTAACAAGCTAATATTTGTTTTAAACTTTCAATGGTGTTAGCATTGAAGACATTTTGAAAAACAAGAAATAAATATATAGCAAGTTTTTAATTTACCAGAGACTTTCTCAGACAAAATAAGACTGGATTTCATTTATTTTGAGATCAGCTTATTGATGTAAAAGTTATTGATTTTTGATAAAATAGAGCAATCATTTCTAATATTCTCATTAACACAAAATATGTATGAATTAATCTCAATTTTAGAGAATACTCTTCTACAAGGTCAAGCTTATAAAAAGTGTTTACCTGGACCCTCATGTTTCAGCTGGAAGTTTTCGTCAGCAAATTTTTCACCATAGATACTTTTACCTCCAGTACCATCTCCACGAGTGAAATCTCCCCCCTGACACATAAAGTTTGTAATAACTCTATGGAATGTGGAATCTTTGAAACCAAATCCCTTCTCACCAGTACAAAGAGCTCTGAAATTCTCTGCAAATAAAACATTTTCAAATAGAGTGCTATTGCCACACAATGGCATATGTTGTAGGGGCTTCACAGTTTCAGTTATTTCTGCAAAATGGAAAATTAACCAAAAGAATAATACGTTATTAAATTCGGAAACAAATAAGCAGTAAAGCTGGGCATTCAGATGATGTATGGAAACCTATAAGCCAGTTCGGAACTATATGACATGTCACACACCAATTCCCTACTTCCGCCTCGGGATAAATAATGTAAATTTAACATGGCAGTCAAAGGAATAGGATCTTGTACATGCCATGTCTGGAAATCAATAAGCCAGTTCGGAACTATATGTGTGCATGCCTCAGGATAAATAATGTTAATTTAACAAGGCAGTCTAAGGAAAAGGATAGAAAGGAAAGAGGTTAACTACATTTTACAATTGTCAAGACTCCTCATTTACGCCATCTTTATCTTGTAATCTTTTCCATTTCTGGCCATAGACAGCAATGTTAAATCAATGATTATCTTGAGGCGAAAAAAGGGAATTAGCCTGTTTCACATGCACACATGTTGTTCCGTACTAGCTAATAGTTTTGCAGATTTTTTCAATCCACTATTAGATTGAGCCATCAGATCATGTTCGATTGTGGGTTATTTCTATATTTATTGGACTAGCTAGCCCTTATTAGTCCGCTATGCGCCTTGGAATGGACCTACTGTTCATATCACATTATCCCGTCGCTGGAAAAGCGATTGGTTAAAGCAGAGGTTAACAGAAGTCAAGTCAAGGACAGTGGTTAGGTACAAAGCAAATTGCTAATTTAACATTTGAAACGAAACTACGAACAGAAGTTAGGTCTAATTTTAATTAGACTTAAGTAATATTACCTGCAGTTTTGGGTACCACATCAGCTCTCAACTGAAATAAAAGAAAAGCGAGCTCATGACTAACCCAGACTGTTTTCACATATCAATATAAAATTTTATATTTTTGGATTAATATTCTGTTTAGGTCTGAATTTAGGAGGATATCTGTGACTGTTGCTTATCTGTGGCAGGTAAGCCTGTCGGTTTGTCGGACTACAACAGGGGATAGTAAGGCATTTACAAAGACATGAGTCAATTGAGCAACTGTTGACCATCAGACAGATTCCAAAGAGACGTGCGAAAAATTTTGGATAGGTCGAAGTGTCTTGGGGTGATTTGTCCAAACAAAGTAAAGAGCCATGGCATGGCAACTCCATTAATTTCTAATTATATTATCGGAAAGAAATACATTACCTCCATAGTGATTCTTCCCAGTGGACTGCCATCAGCAGTGATGTCGAAGAAAACTTGAGGTTTTGCCATCTTTGCAGCTTGTGAATAGCAACGAAATGCGAAGTAACGTAAAGGACCAATTTTGTAGACCTCGACGGTATGTAGGGCAAGCTAGGAAAGGATGAGTGACGCCGGTAGACCACGTGCTCTCAATAAGGCTATTTTCACAATGACATTGCGCGACAGAATATAATTCTTTGTTAGATTTCGGCTTGAACTCTGTGTATCGATCAATAAGCTCTTTCAAGGAATAATTGATCTTGAAATTAAACCCCCAAGTGCAATATTATGTGAAAATGTTCCGATTATTGTCAATGTTACTTGGTATGATTAGCAATTCTAAATATGGCATGACGGTATTCATTCGCCGTAGATAGACGAGGCGTCTCCTCCATCTTGTGAATGATGTGATATTGGTCTAATGTATTCAGTATAGGCTACTACACAAATTTCAAATTTTAGTTTAATATAGACAATCTATATTTTCAGTTAACCCCCTCCCTTTTCTATTAATATTTATATTATGTAGCTTTGATCATCAGCGTCTCTTTTGTTACTGTTTATTACTGACAACTAATGATGATGGATTCATGAATGCAAATTAATTAGGCTAATAAAGATTCATTAAAACTCCATATTTTAGTGTTGTGTCTATGTAGTATATCATGATAAAAGATTTATTATGAAAAATTTTGTGAGGTGATTGGCTTTGTTATTTGGTTCCATAGAGTCATATACAGTTCTTATTATATAACTCTTATGATTGATTCAAATAACGTCATTTTATAACTTTGGGAAATATATTCCCGCGTTTTTTATATGACGTAATATCATTTCCTTATTTGGGTGTCTTTCTTTAACCCCCACCTAAAATGAGGGACAAATTTTGAAAATTGAAATGGTAAACTGTGACCATATATATCAACCCTTTAATTTTTTTTTTTGTATATAAAACCGGCTTGGTAAGTATTTTGATTGATGGCAAATGACGTTAAACAGACACAAACGACTTGGATTTGATTTCAAATTTTTTGATGTTCAAAAGAGGTTTTTCTAGCATTGCAATAGAATTGTTGGTCTCCCTAATTCCAGGAAGACCAGGCCCGTAGAGGTTTTTCTAGCATTGCAATAGAATTGTTGGTCTCCCTAATTCCAGGAAGACCAGGCCCGTACTCAAACTGGATTGATCGGGGTGTTGGTAAGGGATAGGGGGGGTTTGGTGGGTAGTGGCTTGGGTAATATATTCGGGCAATGGTGTATAGTATTTGGTTGCAGTAATAGAATTGATCAGTTGTCATAATTTTTTCTGGAGGGGGGTGCTAGAGTTAGGTACGGGCCTGAGGAAAACTTGAGTAGAATATGTGACCAATGCATTAAAGGCATTACATCTAAACAAAATTAAAGGAAACATTATTAATCTGTGGAAATAGGACCGATGCAAAAAGAAGACAAATGTCTTTGATAGGCTTACACTCACTTTAAAGCAAGGAGGCCTTCGTTTAATCCTCTTATTGTATGTAGGCCTATTTTTGCTTCATAAACTAGGAAAGACTTTGCAAACAATCTCAAAGGTGCTTCCACGCGTTCTTATGCCTATAAGAGATCGAGTAGAAAGTCTGTACGAGTGATAATAATACTTTGCAAACGTTTTATTCTTACCAAGTTTACCTTTACTTTCGCTTTGATATGAACCTGTACAATCATTATGTTATGCCAATCGATATTTCTGTATATTGATCAAAGAACGGAATGGCTTGATCGCGTGTCTGTGACGTTTTGTACGTCTGCTATAGATAAATAAGAATATGAGTTAAAGAACAGTATTGTATTCTACCTCCAATATGCCTAATTCGTTCTGTTATTTTGACATGGAAATTGGTGGCAGGGCTGCCGGAAGAATTGTTTTTGAGGTTAGTACAAACAATTTTTTTCGTATTTGAATACATCACATGTCAGTCCTAGAATAGTGTAAACTGATGCATTTGACTATTCTGTCATCCAGTCTTTTTGTTTGTATTGAATTAAATGAAGATTGTTGATACTAGTCTCGATTATTATGTCGTTTGACATAGTGTATAATGAATGCATATTGTGAGAATGTGTGGAATGTCATATTATATGCTGCACAAGTGAACCACGTCCATTATACATTTATATAAGAAAATTAAAAGGGAAGTATGCACTGCTGGCTTCACCACAACAAAATTGTTGTTTGTTCTTTTTTCAAAATCGTTCTAGTCTTTTGTTTTATTAATGTCAATAATGTTTATTTTTCATGAACTCTATAATTCTTACAAAAAAAAATTTTTTTTTCTATAAAGTTAAGTTTAAACTTGGTTTAAAGTTTTATATATTTTCAAAATTTACCTGGTTAACCAGTGCACACTAATACTTTAAAGAGTGATTACACAGTAATAGCAGGTCTTTTGCACCGATTTGTCTATACAAATAGTTTCCCTTTTTGCTCAATTGCTGTATCCCACAGAGCGTATATTTTCACAGCGTATTCTTTCGCCCTTTCTTTATTGAAATTTTATAATTTTTCAGCTGTTTACAGATGCTGTACCCAAGACAGTAGGTAAGATGTTTTTATTGATCAAAACCATCAGTCATAACGAAAAATTCAAATTTCGGTAGATGATACGGGACCCATGCAATGAAATGAAAGTTTTACATCCAATGCTTTTCTACAGCTTATAAGTGATTTCATGCTTGATCCTTAATTGTTGAAGGAAGATTTTACCATTAAAAAATATCCATGTATCAAAATTTATCTGTTAAATGTTTTGGGTTTGTGAGATAAACCTGAAGCAAATTTATGCAAATCTATTTCTAAAACAAGTAAAGTATCAACAGAATTTAACAATCAAATGTATTTTATTTTGAACAGAGAATTTCCTAGCATTATGTACCCATGCTAAAGGTTTTGGATATAAAGGTTCTATATTTCACCGAATTATTCCCGGATTCATGCTTCAAGGAGGAGATTTTGATAAAGGCAATGGTACCGGTGGGAAAAGTATTTATGGTCTGCGGTTTGCAGATGAAAATTTTTCCCATTCCCATACTAAACCAGGTAAGCAAGAATGCTCTATATTCCTGTTATAGTCCATCTTCAAAATGCCAAGCTATTGCAAACTTTTTACTTATACCTTTACTCCAAAAGCCACCTTTCTTGTATGATTGAAGTTTGTAAATGTAGTGATTTGATTGGATTGTACGCTAGCAAATACAGACAATCAGAGGTCTCGACAAAATTTCCCAAAACACTTAGACTTATTGATTAAAGCCTTTCTGTCGAGGGTTCTGATTGNCTGTATTCGNTAGTGTACAATCCAATCAAATCACTACATTTACAAACTTCAATGATATTGGAGTCAAGGTATAAGCCGATGGCCGTAATACTTTAACATTGTGAAGATGGTAATTGTCGAGCAAAGATATTTCTTCACTTTTAATCAAAATATGAACACCGACCGACCACTATTTTGCGTTCATTAAATCACCTGAAATATAGTGAATTGCTTTTGTTTATGATTATGAATCGTCCATTTATGTGCACCAACAACTTTGGTTTGCTTATTTTATTTCGAATTCTGATCATAAAATCTGCGTCAATAAGAGGTTGTCTATAGTATAAACTTTTGATTGCATACCAAAAATTCAAACTCGCATTCTCTGTAAAGATCCCCGAGTTGTGTTTCAGAAGAGTAAGCATAACCTGCTTCTCTAGATCAACCTCAGACAAATTAACCAAATTATTTGGATTCAAGAGCAAATGCAAATGCACTAGCAAATGATAACAAAATATGTCAGCATTTTAACTTTTTTTTTGTAAACAATTACGTTATTGTTAGCGATGTGAAATATTCTCTATTCATTGATACTTGTTATATAAATTTCATTTGTTTGCATCTACTTGGATACAGTTAGATTTTTAAGCTTGTTTTCTTTTCGTCATAACATTCAGTTTTGAATTTGAACTATAACGTACTTAAGTAGATATATACTAAGTAAATCGGCGAACACTGCCACTTTAAAAACCAAAATGCGCATCTTTAAAAGCTGAAATATGGGATTGTGGCACTCTCTGAAAGTGGGAACTTTGTTTTTTAGTTCGCTATAACATAGAGGATTTGATTCCTAGTGAGAAAAGTAATCTCCAGGTTGTGCTACAAAAAGTCATTTCTAAGCACATTTGAGAGGCACAGTCCGAGGCCTATGGGGGTTATTTTTTAAATAGCCATTGAAATCATTATATTATTGTAGGCATGTTATCAATGGCAAATGCTGGAAGAAATACCAATGGATCCCAATTTTTTATAACCACCGTCAAAACTTCTTGGTAAGTTCAAATGCAACTTTTCAAAATATTATGTCTAAGAATCAACATGATGATTTAAAATTTATCATATGTTCAGTAACGCAAATGAAATACTTACACAGATCACAATTGATCTAGATATAAAGAAATCTGGAAATTTTATTTATCATAGTTGACAGCTATGTAAAGTTGTTATAATTGCTGAGTGATTCAGATTGATGGTATTTGTTATTGTGGAGTGATTTAGATAGGTGATTATCATTATTACTGAGTGATTCAAATAGAGGATTTTGTTATTGCTGATACCACCGTTTTAACTCTATTACATCGAACTGATTCAGATGCGTCATATTTGTTATTGCTGAGTGATTAAAGATTCATTATAGTTGTTATTGCTGAGTGATTTAGATAGGTGATTGTTATTATTACTGGGTGATTCCGATAGATGCTGTTGAGAGCTGAGTAATCCGATAGATGATAGTTATATTACTGAGTGATTCAGATAGATCCTATTTGTTATTGCTGATACCACCGTCTGAGCAGAGAATCCAAGTAATTCAGATAAATGATTGTTGTCATTACTGAGTGATACCACCATTTAAGCTCTATTGAATCCAAGTGATTCATATGCATTCTAGTTGTTATTGCTAAGTGATTCAGATAGATAATAGTTGTTAATGCTGATACCACTGTTTTAGCTCTATTACATCCAAGTGATTCAGATGCATTATTGTTGATATTGCTGAGTGATTCAGATTTAAGATCTGGTGTATCAAACACTTGCTTAGTAATTATACACACCATTTCT
Source organism: Lottia gigantea (assembly GCF_000327385.1). Lineage (NCBI taxonomy): Eukaryota > Metazoa > Mollusca > Gastropoda > Lottiidae > Lottia > Lottia gigantea. The sequence continues at coordinate 304,868 of NW_008706772.1, forward strand.
TGGGAACAAAATAATTCCAAATAAGCCGTAAAAGCATCATCTCATGGTCGTAGATTTCATCTTATATTTGAATCATTCATCTTTTAAATCACAATAATATATTGTATTTTACAGGTTAGACGGTAAACATGTTGTATTCGGGCAAGTGTATACTGGTATGGACGTAGTGAGAACTATAGAACATATAGGATCTGAAACTGGAGTACCCTTACAAACTGTCCGTGTACGCGATTGTGGTGTTTGTTGATCAATCATACAATCACAATTTTTGTAACTTTCGGGGGCACCAGGGCCTCTAGAAAAAAACAGAGGGGCAAAACATATAGCATTGCAGTCTTCTAATTACCCTGCATCTGTCAATGAAATTTGTTGCCTGTGCCCCTGGGCACTTTTCACATCCCAAATAATACTATTATAAGTTATATCCAACATTGAACATATCCCATGAAAAACAAATTAATGTGGACGCAATGCACTATTTCCCTATTTGGCGTTTTATCTTATTTCTACTGCATTTACCACCTGAAGGACATATACACAAAACGCTACACTCTACCTCTTTACACTATATTTAATGAAGTCGAAATCAAGCTAATTCAAGAATATGACGTATATTTCATGGTCGAATTAGAAATCATATCATAGTGCCTACAGCCCGAGTAGAATTTAGATAATGGCGTGCCTTCCAATATTTATCTGTTCACTAATTTCTTCCTAAGTTCAGGGGCGTAGTTAGGTTGGAAACTGAGTCTAATCGAAGCATTTCCTAGAACAGATTGCGACCGTTCAACATAAGAACTATTCGCTGTAATATTGAACGTGAAACTGCCAGATGTCAATGTACGGAATTAATCCTCTGGATATCTTGTTTAAGGTGCTGATGAGAACACAGTCTCATAAAAACACTGGCATGTGTGAAAGAAATAGCCAAAAAAGGGCATTAAAGGCATCGACGAAATTCGATCATATTTAGGCTACGTCCCTCAATTTGCAACTGCATATTATGAAGTATTTATGTATTTCTGCTCTGCTTATAGTTGTATCTTTGTTTATTGCACTATAACGTAACCTGAAACGTAATTTGAATTGTTTAAAGTGATTCTACGTCTTAGAACGAACATAAAATTTAATTCTCAAGAATGGTCAATATGAGTATATATTCATCAGTGAACTTACCTGGTGTCATAAAGTTACAACAGAATCCCTGTAAAATCTAGAAAATTGGAATATTCATAAAACTAAGTAATTATTGAAAAACGCTTAATCATAATATTAAGCGTTTTTCAATAGTTAATTGCATTTATATTAAGTTTTTTTTAGATTTATCGGATTATATAAGGATCCTGTTATGTTATTTATGACACCAGGTATATCTATTGATGAATATATGCTCTTATTGGCCAAGTTTAAAATTTTAAAATTTTATGTTTATTCATAGACGTAGTATCCCTTTAAGTTATGTTTGAAGTTTTACAAATAACTGACTTTCCTGGATAGTTATTTCCTGGTTACTGATTTATTTATTCCATTATAATTGTGTGTTTTATCTTCCGTTACACTGTGATATTTTTTTAATCAATTTATTTTTTCCCTGTGCCTAAAAAATAGCCATGCAATCGGAATGAAGAAAAACTACGAATCATACTCTTTTATACTAGGGACTGAAATTTTTGACAAAACAAATCACTTTTCTGTATCCCACTCTGAAGAGTTATTCTTCGATTATGCCAGTCCGTTGTCTAAAAATAATGATCCATAGTAGTAGTTTTGCCAATTTCGCACGCCTCTTGCCAATTGCAAATCAATGGTTATCGCCATTGTTGAAATTCCACGACCCGCTCATTACATGCCATTTAGTCCTAGACTACGCATTCGGATTTGATAAGATACCAGAAACTAGTAATACGTCTCAGTAATAGTGTTTATAACACAGTCGAAATTTGAGTCTTCAAGTTCACGTGTGTCCAGAATTTACAATTTAGAAAGTTAAAAAGACGACTCGTATTTTCTTGAGGCTCTACCATGTAATGAAAAGACACATAGCCTACATGTATAGAAATTGAAAGAGAAATGCTTAGTTTGAGTTATTTTTTAGATAATCCAAAATCAACCCACGAAAATGATAAACCTGTCAATTTTCATTGGTCAAAATATCGTAAAGAATCCAATCAAATTCAATGAAAAATAATGTGATCAACGCATCCACGGCGGAAGATTTAATGACAGGGTCGTGGAATTTTCCAAAAAGAGGAATTTGCGGCTTAAAATGTACTTCAACTGTAGTCGTATTGTTTTGTTTTGTATATCTATTTTGCTATATTAGCAGTGCTCATATTATCATGTGGCTTTATATATAACAATAAATATTTTATATTAATAACGATTTTTATTGAACTTAATAACATCTGATCCCGTCATATTCACAATAGATTCAGGATAAAGTAGAATGAAATCATTCATAATAAATATCGCAACGTAAGGAGTGGCGGAGCCTGGTGTATGTCGGAAGGGAGGGGGGGGGGGGTAAAATATCTGATGTTGCCCGAACCTAGTTATGAGATTTTTGTCCGAAAAACGTCGTCATCACAAAAACCGAAAGATAGTTTTTCAGCAGTGGCGGAGC
>NW_008706772.1:307540-342706 GCF_000327385.1 Lottia gigantea
ATATTTTCCAATAGAAAACAATCTTGGACTTTGATTGGGATTAAATCTATCTGAAATTCATATCTCTTACTATGACGTCATAATAACGTTACTAACATAACTCGAATTATAGTAATATTCAACTATGGCGGAGCATCAATTATACAATTTCCAAAACTGTAATGATGGTTCTTCTAGAACACAACATTTTTCAAGTAAGTATGAGTAGTATGTAAAGACCTCGTCACACCGGGAAGGTGGAATATTCTTTCAGAGCGTATTAAGGTCGTCATAAGTGTGGTATAAGCGTGCTGGACACTTCGGACAATGTGCAATATTGTCGCCACAATTCTCTGAGCCTGGACGTTTATTTTGGACAAAAAAATTCTGTTACTCGCTGAGAACGCCATAGGATCGAGAAGATCATAAGACAAGCGTTGTAGTAACATATCCTTCAACGGCATAAAAGCGCAGTACACGCGTGGCAAAAACTCGCGGTATGAGATCAACCGTTTTTAAGTTTAGGGACCTTTTCCCTAGTTTTCCCCACGTTTGACCACGATCTAGTACTTTCCAGTCGCCTTTAGATTGCAACTGGCCGCAGTCCGATGTGACGGGGCTATTAACATTCATTACATTGTCGATCAAATACGTCAAAGATCATATTTACTGGCGTTTGAAAGAATTTCGAAAATGTTTGATATTATTGGCAGTAACTGCAGCACAGAATAACGTTCAATACATTTTCAGAGCACTTCCAAACTCTGGGACATAAAAGAAAAAAAGTGAAGTCATACACGTTTACCATTCAGAACTTCATCAGAATAGTCAATCAATGGAAACCCTTGCCAGTACCTGAAACCTTTTTGATTTTTAAATTCAAATTAAATTTAAGTCCTACAATACAGCATGGATATCTGCATCTTCACAATGGTCAAGGTAGCACAAAGGTCACTTTTCTTGTATTGAAAAGAAATTCGAGAGGAGGGGAGGTGTCAAAGCCGGACCTGCCTTTGCGATTGTGACACGTGACCTTTTGACCTAACCTGAAGCTGATCCCTACTCTCTGCCGTATTCAAGCGCTGGGATTTTGTGAGAGAGCGAAGGAATTTGATTGATTAAAACCGGAGACATCATGTTAGGTCAAAAGTATATTTTGACAGATGTTCAACAGGTCCGTCTTGAGACTCTAACTGAAATGACTTTTAAAGGGAGTAAAATTTCTAGGTTGAGATATCTTTGAAGGAATTATGCGATTTTCTAGTATTTCTGAAAACTATATATACATATTTTAAAGACTTAAATCAACCCCTCAAAATGGCGCATCTGTCTCTTTAATAATAAAAACGGAACGAAAGTGCAAATCTCGAGCTCATTATCTTCTAAAAGCGCTAAAATGTATTCTCAAACTGACTGCAGAAATAGTTTACATGTACTTGTTTACATGTTTGTCACTTGACTGAATCACAAAATATTTCCTGGCATTATCGACTCTGACAAGTCTATTTTCGAATACAGAGCTGATCAAAGGCTTTGAAATTTAAAAAAAAACAAAAACCATTCTAGAGCACCATGAAATGCATAGATTTACACCTCTCGAAAGTATACCTATTATGGCTAATAATATCGCTAAACCATGCCCTAGAAAAATCAAATACGAACGTTCAAAACTAGCCTACAAATGTCTTTGCCGCTTTGATTCAAATGATGACAGCAAAGAAATTCACGGTCATCGAACGCTCTACTGAGAAAACTTTGAACTTGCTTTTCTTTGGCAGATCGTCCTGGGGATAGACTACAAATAGCCTCCCCCCCCCCCCCCCTTTCACCCCCACCCTCCGTTACTGTGATCTTCTGCTCCAATCTGACAATGGTAATATTTAAGTGTATTGAGAGTTTTCTCACGTGTAGCCTACTAACGATCCGAACCGCAAAACGAAACCCGATTTTTTACGCATTATTGGTATTTTTACGAGCAACTTTTAACTTATAACACAAAATATCTGTATTATCTACATAACATTTCTACTTAGTATTTAGCATCGACTTTTGACACTGATGCCCTTCCATAATAATCAGCTATGGCGGGGTTCAATTTCTAATATCAATTTTACAATCGCCAAATAATGGTTCTTTTCGAACACAACGTTTCTTAAAGAAGTAGAAGTGATTTGTAAACCTAAATAATAAATCCGCACAATTATAAAGAATGTCGTTTTAAGCAAGTTTAAATGTAACTTTTTATTTTTACAGATGATGACAATGGATATCATCAAAACTATTACTGTGGCGCTTTTCAGCCACGTTGTGCCATGATTAATCCATATTCAGATAGAATTAGATATAGAAAGCCGAAAAATTTTAACCCTAATGACCAAATTAAGGCTTTTATAATCAACAATGAAATGGAGTTCATCAAAATCAATGAAAATTTTGTATTTGCAAGAAAAAGGACTATTAATAGCTATTTCCGCGAAACAGATGCGGCTGGTAAGCGTTTCTTTACTGGATTTCCAGTTGTTTTTCTTCAATTTTTCAAGTGCTCATTGAGTAAGTGAAATCAAAATATTATAGTTTTGATATTATTGGTTCAAGGCAGAGTTGGGCGATATTATCGAAAAAACGTTTCCGCCCGTCCCTCCACAATTGCTCTTAAACTCTCTAGAAAGCACAATTCTTGGCTGATTTCGACGAAACTTGGTACGATGAACACTATTGAAAAATATTTAGTTTGAGTTATTGCCCGTGTTTTTGAAAACGCATTCAATTTTTAGCTCCTAAACAAGTATGGGAGGACAAAATTCTTGACAGATTTAGATGAAACTTGATGTGAGTGTTTGTATTCACCAGGAAGAGCCCTATTGAAAAGCAGAAAAATCGAAAAATATTTAGTATTTAATATTATTCAGTATCGTCTCAAAAAGTTCAAAAGAAGTGTATGACTGAAAGTTTAATATTTCATACTGGTGATTATTACTGCACTGCTAAATATTTTTATTCAAAATCAAAGGTGTATATTACCTTGCCTTGCAAGCTATCTTTCCTATACCGATAAAAAGAATGCCTCTATGACAATACACAAAAAATCTCATAACACTCAATTCTAGACTTCAAATCCTCCCGAAAGCTATCAATGTCTCATGTCATTATGCTTATATTGAGGTCATTTTAACGGCCTAGGAAAAACAACATATGATGATGGTAGGTTTAGGACATAGCATAGCATAGCAATTTAATGGGGCATGTCTGTGTATACCTTTCAGGTCACGAAGATATACAACAGATATCTACGGTTTTATTAGAAAATAAATTTGACGGTTACTCAGATCAAAAAGTGGTGGATACAATTAAATGTTTTATTTTGAATAAACATGTAGACTTTCTTACAATACCATCAAAAAGTCTAGTATATGAAAGAAACAAAAGGAATGGTGGTCTGTTCAATAAATCTAAACACACCATGAAAGATATCGGTAAGTCAGTTACACATTATTATAACGTCTGTTAGTTTTCTTGTATTACAAAATACATAACGTTACATTAAAATTTGATTTTTGTGTGAATTAACTTTGGACAATTTAATAATAATAAAAAAACATTGGAAATGCTTACCTCATTTAAAGACAATTTTGTAGCCTTTGTAAGCTCATATACGTCATCTTTTTGAAATTTTGCATTTTGAATTTGTGAAAATATTTTTGAATTTGTAAAAGTAATTTTGAAAAATTTAAGAAAATAACCTTGAAAATTTAAAAAAATAATTTTGAAAAATTTTAAAAAATAATTTTTGAAAAATTTTACAAAATAATTTTGAAAAATTTTGAAAAATAATTTTGAAAAAAGTAAAAAAAATTCAAAATTTCCAAAAGATATTGAGCTTCCATACAATTGCCTCGTTTGGTTTTCTTCATCTTTAAATCTATTTATTCTTTCAGCTAATCTGAATTTGGAAGAACGTCCTGTAATCTTCATTGAAGGACAATGGCAGACTTCAGTGACTTCTGAAGGTAATAAGTTTATTAAACATGTAGTGATATTGTGGCCACTGTCACCAAGAAATGATAATAAAAAAATGCAATACTTCTCTATAAAACCAATTCTTATCCCAAAATACAAAGTTTTTCTCAAAATAAAATGTAACTTGATTTACCAGACAGCTCTATTCTCTGGCAGTAAGTACTTATTGTGCTGTTTTCTGGTACTGGTTGCGTGGGTTTTTTGGCAGTTGGTACTGGTTGTGCTGTTTACTGGAAGCTGGTATTGGGTGTGCTGTTTTCTGGCAGCTGGTATTGGTTGTGCTGTTTACTGGAAGCTGGTATTGGGTGTGCTGTTTTCTGGCAGCTGGTATTGGTTGTGCTGTTTACTGGAAGCTGGAATTGGTTGTTCTGTTTTCTGGTATCTGTTATGTATTCACACAGTTGGTACTGGCTATTCCGTTTCTGTCAGCTGATGGTAGAGGTTATTGTTTTCATACAGTTGGATTTGACTATTCTGTTTTCTGACAGTTGCCAGTGGCGGGGGCAAAGGGGGGCAAGTTTTTCAGGTATGACTCTCATAACTAGGTTAGAAATTCGGGCAACCTCAGTTATTTCGCTAATATATACTCGCTTTTTTGCATTCAGACAGTTGGTACTGGCAGTTATATATTCATAAAGTTGGTACTGGTTGTTATATTTTCAGTTGGTATATTCATACTGTTGGTATTGGTTGTTCTATTTTCAGACACTTGGTACTGGTTGTTATATGTTAAAGCAGTGTTGGCACTGGTTGTTATATGCTCAAACAGTTGGTACTGGTTGTTATATTTTCAGGCATTTGGTACTGGTTTTTATATGTTCAAACAGTAATGGTTTTTATATTTTTAGACAATTGGTATATTCATAAAATTAGTACTGGCTGTTTTTATTCAGACAATTAGTACTGACTGTTTTTTATTCAGACAATTAGTACTGACTGTTTGTTTTATTCAGACAATTAGTACTGACTGTTTTTTTTTTATTCAGACAATTAGTACTGACTGTTTTTTTTTATTCAGACAATTAGTACTGACTAAATGACAAATTTGTTTTAAAATTCAGATGGCACATTAATGAGGCAATGCAGATTAATCATATTGGATAGCGAAGAGAAAGAACAGATGTTTTATAAAAAGTTAAGAATAAGAAAAGATAAAGTATTAAGTAAAAAACTGAATAAGGAGGCAATTGAAATCCAAGAAAATATGGAAAGGAAGGAAAATATGGAAAGGAAGGAAACACAGAAAGCGGAGGTTAAAGAAAATGAAAAACAAGAAATAAATATAAAAGAAAATAACGAGAAAGAAATAAAAAAGCAGAATAAGGAGGTAAATAAGATGCAAGAAAAGTTTGGAGTAAAAATGAAAGAAGATAATGCTGGAGTATTGACTATTTATGAAATTCTTGGTGTTTCTGGAGAAGGATTTATTTATGGTTACCATTGTGATAAAAAGACAGATAAGAAGAAATATTATGTAAAAGAAACATTTGTTACTGGTACTGTAACAGTACCTAGAGGTAGGGTTTATCAATGTATCCATTATAACTATTCTTACTTGGCCTGTTTCTAAAATTTTAATACTTAATCTTAATAAGTGTTTATTGCAGTCAATCAGATGATTGGAATACTAAATTCATTGTGAGTTAAGTTTTCAAGAATAAGACCCTTGTTTGTCCTCCAGGAATCTTCTATCTCAGTCTATAAATTAATTCAATTGGTAATTTTATTCCTAATGAAATACAAGGGATTAACAAATCTGGTGTTCTTCAGGTAAACAAAAGAAAAAGAAAAATGTTATAAGAAGATTTATCAGAAGAATCTTGACATGTGGTAAAATGGAATGAAATGAATGGCAGAATGGTTTCCAACTTTTCTACGCCTGATTCTTGGAACAAGTGTTACTGAGTTTCCTAATGAATATCGAATGATTTTGACATGGGCTTCTCCCGCGAAAATGTTAGGCATTTCTGATAGGGGTCAACCAAGATTAAACAGGGGTCAGAAATATATAATACCATAATACTAATCATGTAGATATGCACATCAAATACCTCTTATAGTTATGGGGATTCCAAAAATGTCTAGTTTATTACACTTTCTACCTAAAATGTGGGGTGCTGTTGTCAAAAACGTTGAAAGGTCATCAACCTTTGCCTGAAAGTCAAATTCATCAACTCAACACAGTCAATGTCATCCGATTATAGGGTCTAATAATATGCTTTCTGGCATGGATAATTCAACTAAACAATTTTTTAAAGCCGTAACCCAGTGGAATGTTCAGATAAAAAGCAGAAATTCAGAGATACCACACCTAGTAGAATATTATTTTAATATTCATCTAAGTCTATAAGTAGCAAAATAGGGTGATGGAGTTTTGAAGTCAACAAAAATGGCCATTGCACAGTTCACATTAGCAATATATGAATGTTTCTGGTGAATTTCTGGTGAGTTTGAGATACTACACATATACATAAACTAGGAGAATCTAAATATTGATAACTTAATATTTATTCTTGACAATCATTGGCAACACGAAATTTAGACAGACATTTTACGATACTTTGTGGATTTAGCAGCCATTTTAGAACTCCAAGGTTATGGGAACCACCTTTGCTTTTATAATTTTCTCAGTTGAATTGACATGTCAGAAAACATATTATTAGACTCTACAATCTTTTAAATCGGATAATATTAAGTGTGTTAGTGCATTTGATCGTCAGACAAAAGGTCCTTGACCTTTCAACGCTTTTTACCCTAGCGCCCTCATTTAAAAAAGAAAGTGAAACAAACTATGCAATTGTAGAATCCTGACTAGACCAGTAATTTGATGTGCATATCGACCAAATATATTTTATTTTGAATTCTGACCCCTGCTTAACCTTTGCTGACACCTATCGGAAATGACCGGCATTTTCGAGGGGGCAACCCAAAACATAATTGTCCGGTTTTCATCAGAAAAAAAAAAATCACCAATAAAAAACTACAATTTCAAACTACACTGTATTACAAACTGTGTTTTTTATACCGTGACCGCAATAGCCTCCCCTCCATTCTTGTAGGCTATCACAGAAGTTTGTAAATGCAGTGATTTGCACGTTGAAAATAAACCATTATATCCCTTTATAAAGGCCTATGCGATATCCATATGAGAGTTTTCAGTGGGACTCGAATTATGGTACTGTATTTCATCAAATGGGTGCAGAAGTCAGCCAATGCTGGTAGGCTGGGCTCGCGAGGAGGAGAAAGACGAACATGAACTAGACTAAATGTAAAGTTAGTAGAAATCAACAAAGTGGACATCAGTAAGGGCATAGGCCAATTTTCTGATAGAATTAAATACAGAAATTTATTTTTAAACTATGGCATAATGACCAAATCGAGGCTTTCACTATTGATAATGAACTGAAATTCTTCAAGATAAATGAAAATTTTGTATTTATGAGAAAAAGACATTTCTGCGAAACAGATGCGGATGAAAAATTTATTGAAATAAATAAACCAAGCACTAACGACCCGAAATCCGGAACAATATTTTGACGAAACATTGATTGGTAGGCCTAGCAGCAGCCTGATGATATTTTCACGAGGAAGTATATCAACCATAAGTGAGTAAGTATTTCAAAATGAAAAGTGATATCAGGTTTCTAAGTAAGGATACCCTGTCTGGCGCCACACCAGTCATAGCCACTCAACATACACTACATAGTACAAATAGGAATATAAGAAATAGCGACTTGACGAATTTAAAAAGTTCAAGGGACGTAACTGATGAAAATACATTTCTTCTCCAATTTAAAGGGAGGGAACTAACCAAAATTACTGTTATAACCTTACTAACAGAACTAGACTAGAACTAGTCAAATATTTTTTTTTTCTAGTAAGTACATATGAGTTGTTTGTAAACTTAAATATTGAGATCGGATATGTAGAATGTCGTTTTAAGTAAGTTCAAATCAGTCATAATGTAAATATTTATTTTTTTTCATCCCTATCCGCCTTACAATTGGGGAAGCGCCCCCCCGCAGCTACTTTCAGTCGGTAATGGTGCCATGATTAATACCCATGCGAAAATTATGGTACTGTATTTCATCAAATGGATGCAAACTGGCGCAGAAGTCAGCCTAATGCTGGTGGTTTGGGCTTGCGACGAGGAGAGAAAGACGAACCCGAACTAAAAGAAAAGTTAGTAGAAATCAACAGAGAGCATATGATATCAATTAGGGCATACATTCCGACAGAATTAAATACAGAAAGCCAAATGATTTGTTTTTCTTAACCATAGCATAGGCCCTAATGACCAAATCAAGACTTTCAAAATTGACAATGAACTGGAATCCATCAAGATATTTTTTGTATTTATGAGAAAAAGGGGTATTAATGGATATAGTGACTTGCCGGATTTAAAATGTTCAAGGGACGTAACTGATGAAAATATATTTCTCCAAATTTAAGGGAGGTAACCTACCACAATAATTGTTATATGAGTAAGTATATCAACCGTAAGTGAAATACTATTTCAGAATGAAAAGTGGTATCAGGTGACTAGAAGAGTAAGGATACCATGCCTGGCGCAACACCAGTTATAGCTGTTCAACATACACTACAAATAGGAATAGAAGAAATAACGACTTCACGAAAGATTTAAAAAGTTCAAGGGACGTAACTGATAAAAAGAAATTTCTCCAATATAAAAGGAGGTAGCCTACCACAATAATTGTTATGTAACGTTACTAACGAATGTGGACAAATGGCGGGGTACAATTTCCAGCATCAATTTTACAATTGCCACGTTTCGTTATAATGGTTTTTCTAAAAAGTAGAAGTGGTTTGTAAATCTAAATATTGAACCCGCATATATAAAGAATGTCGTTATAAGTAAGAAATATCGTCTATACGAGGAATTGAAAAAGTTCAAGGGATGTAACTGATGAAAATAATAATCTCCAATTTCAAAAGTTCAAGGGACGTAACTGATACATTTCTACAATTTAAATTAACAGAACTCCAATTATAGTAATAGTCCATTGGTTTGTAAAAGTTGTTTTTGGCTTTATAGGCCTATTTTAGCCTATATGTTAATCTTTTAGCAGACATTGTTTTATTCCAAAGTAGAATAAACACATTTGTTTTAAAAGTTGCTTAGTTGAATTAGTCATGTCGGATAATATTTACTGTGAATTTGACCTTCAGGCAAAATGTCCATGACCTTTCAACGCTTTTCTTTTGAGTTTTTTTTGGTTGTTGCATCACATGCAATAAACATTTGTAACTGTACAAATAGATTGATGTATCTAGATTACCAAATTTGAAATTATTTCAAATTCAGCAATGAAAAATTCACTATCCACCATAGCCCAATACAAAACCAAGACTGGAGTCAAAAATGCAACTCTAAAACTTGACATATAGATCAAGTACTTGTTAAACAACTACTAAGACAGCATCTATGGCCTACACAATTTCAAACTATTACAAACTGCATTTTATAACTTGACCTCAATAGCAGTATCTTGTATCACAGACGTTTGTAAATGCAGTGATTTGATTGGATGATATGTAAGCAAAAACAGTCAATCAGAGCCCTTGACAGAAAGCCTGTAAACAATAAGCCATAATATGTCTAAATTTGTTCTGTTGAGAGATCTGATTCACTGTATTGGCTAACGTATGATCCAATCAAATTGCTGCATTCTGTGATACAACAAAGGTGGCTATTGCTGTCAAGGTATAAGACAAAAACAGCAGCAGAGTTTAAAACACGATAAATTTTATTTCGATTCTTTTTTTTTTTATTTGAGAGCAATCTTCAAAAATTTCAGCCTTGTTGCTTGGAGATGATGCTCTCCTCAGGCAAAAGGCACTAGGTCAAGGAGGTATAACATACTAGGTCCATAATGAACACTACTAATAGGGATTATTAGGGTCAATTAGTAGTGAAAATTTCAAAGTGATAAAAATAAAAACTACATGAATACAATAGACAAGTTTTACTTTCATTTCATAAAAGATCACATAACAGCATAATAAGAATATTAATTATGAAATATTTACTGATTTATTCTATACATATAGATTTACTGTTAAAATGGCTTAATCATTCTATAATAAGATCTTATATTGAACTGGGGCCTTATTCTTAAAATCTTAAGATAATTCTAGTGTTCCAGTCATCTGATTGGTCAATCATTAAAATGGATTTTTCAATTCATTTTAATATCCAATCAGATTACTATATTTCTTAAAATCTGGATTTTTATATATATATATTTCATTGGCCAAGGTCCTTTCAAAAGAGTTGCAATAGTTGGGTATTTGTCCTTAAAGGGACAGATGCCCCATTTTTTTTTGGACTAATCATACTTTAGTCTCAGACACAGGAATTTTTTAGTTAAAACAGTAATAGTGTCCCCAGGTCACCATCAAAATTTGAGCTTTCAAATCCATGTATGTCTAGAATTATCTGCGTTTGAATGTTAAAATGACGACTCTTCATTTTAAGAGAGTCTGTGATATATAGAAAAGATATTAAAAGACATAGTAAGTATAATTCATAGTTAGAAGTAATTTTAAGGGAATTATGCGATTTTCGTACATTTCTAGTATTTCTGAAGACTATTTACATATATTCCAGACTCAAATCAACCTACTTCTGTCCCTTTAACTGATAATTCAATTCTCTTTGAAATGGACCACAATATTTTAAGACACAAATCATCATCATATACATGTATATTGAATATTGAGGCTCAACCCAAATATGACTGGTAACAGCCAACAAGATCCATTAATATTTCTTTGGTATTGATGAATAATCTATGAAAGCTGCCTACTGCAAAATCTATATGTATAGAATAAGTTAAAGATAGCTGATAGGGTGTTATCCCATCCAGAAATATTTTCACTAAATTTTGATCAAAATCACTACCAAAATGGTGATCAATTCAAAAGATGAGTGATTTCATAACTGAATAAACCATCCAATAATAATTGACATAGAAAAAACAGTCCAATGTCAGTTTAAAGTCAAAACTTAAAGGGATTGTAAAGAGGTTTTCTAAGTTTTTTATGTGTATTGGGGACACTGGTAGCATCAATTTGCACCATTAAAATTTTCAATCAGACGTCTTGTGGTTCTTACAATTTCACTGAAACTTAGTACCAGAAGCTACTATTAATGTATATTCTCTAGGAGAAATGGTGAAATTGGTGCTGTCAGTTTCCCATATACACATACAGAAAATCTCTTTACAATCCCTTTCAATGGAGTTGCTGAATTGAGTTCCAAGAGATCTTCACAATTTGAAGCTATTACACACTTGTCTACTACCTTGAATGCGGCCATTTGATTATATTGTACGCTAGCAAATGCAGCTAATGAGAGTCTTGGATAAAAACTCAGCATTGTGGCTGCGCCTTAAAGCAGGGGCTACGATTGGCTGTATTTGCTTGCATACAATCCAATCAAATTACTCCATTTACAAACTTCCATGGTACAAGAAGGTTACTATTGCAGTCAAGATATTAAATGTAGTTCGTAATAGCTTGACATTGTGCAGATGCAAGAGATATTGCAAGACCATTTGCAATAGAAGATTTTGGAGAGGTGATTCCCTCATCGACACTCCACTTAAAATGTCAAATCAAACACAAAATAATATAAAAAAAATTCTCTTCAGCATACACAACTAAACAAAAATATACATTAATATACTTAAACATACAGATGCTGGTGTCCAAGAAAATTACTAACAAAAAATCTAGAAGCTTCAAGAAGGCAACATAATACACTTAAAGCTGACATGTACTCAGAAAAATATGACACATAAATAATAAAGCTGACATGTTTCTAAAATAAAAAGTAGCATAAAATAATTAGATGAATGATTACTATGAGATGAAATAGATTATATAAAATAACAATAAGCTACTCATTATGTTTCTTTTTTCATAAATACTATCATATCATTGAAAAATATTGAACAGAAATAATAATCTGGTATTTTTGCATAAGACATGCCCAAAGAAGATATTATTTTGCACTACTGTCCAGGACGAATGATCCTTTGGTCTTCCTTGGAATGTATATTGTAAAAGGAATTCTTTCTCACAATTGTTTTAAAAGACAAAGAGCATGTACTACAATCTGCATTAAGGCCTTTGATTAACTCATCCTTAGATTAGATAGGGATTATAAAAAATATGTAATTTCATTAAGAAAAAAAAACAATTATTTTTTTTTTGCCTCTTAACATGATTATGAGAAAGAATTCCTTTAAAGGCACATGCAATATATAATCAAAGCAATTGGTCCATTATTCTTAATTACATTTACAAAATATATTTACATGTACATGATATATAGGTATTAACTATACCAAAGTTACTATATCAATTAGTGAAAAATAAGTTCTAGAAGATCTACTGATACAATTATCACTTATGTGAATGATGTTTCAAAATGTGGTTCAGGTTTCCATGCCCTAATATCTCTTTAACTCTATCTTAATTGAGAATAAAATTAGGACTATATTCTTTCAATTGATTCAGGTCAAACTAGTAATGATTGATACAGATATCAAACTTGTAATGTTTGATCCAGATATATCAAATTAGTAATGGTTAATTTCAGATATCAAACTTGTAATGTTTGACTCAGATATCTAATTTGTAATGGTTGATTTCAGATATCAAACTTGTAATGTTTGATTCAGATATCTAATTTGTAATGATTGATTTCAGATATCTAACTAGTAATGTTTGATTCAGATATCATATTTGTAATGGTTCAGATATCAAGCTAGTACTAGTAATGTTTGACTCAGATATCAAACTAGCAATATTTGACTCAGATATCAAGCTTGTTTGATTCAGATATCAACCTAGTAATGTACAGTATAAGAAATGAAAGAAAGAAGAAATAATTTATCACAATAATAACATGAAGAAGTGTGGATGAATAAAAATGTTGCATTGTATGTTAATAAAATACTGATTGACTAATAGTAATAATAATGAGCAGTGATGATCTAAAAATAACATAAACATGCCCTTGAATAAGCTCCCAACATTTTAAGCTTTTTCACAATTCAATGATTGTCATTGTGTTCCAACATTAAAAATTCCACAAAAAATGTTTTCTTCACAGGCCAATGCAACCAGTTTTCATAACTGAAACTGTATTAAAGGGATTGTAAAGAGGTTTTCTAACAATTTTACGTATATCAGGGACACTGCTAGCATCACTTTGTACCATTCTAATTTTCAAACCATTTTTTGATTATCTCACAAGGACCTTCCTCGTAAGTGATGTCATCAAACACCTAGTTCAAGTGAAATAACAGGAACCACAGATGACTGATTGAAAATTTGAGTGGTGCAAATTGATACTATAAGTGTCCCCAAAACACATAATTTTTTTAGAAAACCTCTTTACAATCCCTTTAACTAATGTACTTTAAAGTTAGCAAATCAAGTATCCATAAATAGGCCTTTAGCCTATTCCAGTTTCATACAAATGAGTAAACATCAAATTAAAATGACCATAACCAAACATTCATCCCAATATTACAACATTTAAGAATCACCTAGCTTTGTGAACTACTTGTTATTCCCACCACAAGTCACAAATTTTTTTTTCCACATCTGAATATACCTGTAATATTTCAATATAAGTTTCATCAAGAACCCTCTTCCATTTGCAGGCAATTTCTCTTCCTTTTATATTTCAAATCATCTACAAGCTCAAAGGGTTTTTCATTTTAAATTTCTATTAAAACTAAAATATTTAGACTATCTTTAGATTGGCATTATAATAGAAATTTGTGACAATTACTCTGGTGTAAACTTTTAAACTTACAAATTTCAATCCTAATATTAAGTTAGTTAGAGGAGCAAAGTTCTGTATTATACATACGTCTATACATTTTGTCACCATAAGCCAACAGTGTTCATATAAATACATCAAAACATTGAAAGACAAGTTATAAAATACTAATATAAAAGGCAGATAATATATAATGCAGACAGAAGGCACAAATGAACTATTTCACTAACCAAATTCAGTGTCTGTAAGCTTTTGTGAATCATTGATAACTTAAAGGGATTGTAAAGAGGTTTTGTAAATTTTGTATGTGTATCGGGGACAATGATAGCATCAATTAGTACCATTCCAATTTTCAATCAGACGTCTGTGGTTCTAGCAATTCTAATAAAAGTAAGTGTTTTATGACGTCACCCCCCACAAATGTCTTATGTGATACAAGCAAATTTTGTGGGGTTGACATCATAAAACACTTCAACAATTTAGAAAACCTCTTTTCAATCCCTTTCATTAAATAAATATATCAAGTTCTTATATAAATAGGTTGTATGTTCTTGGTGGCTTAAGCATAATAAACTACAGTACTAAGCAGTGCATTTGATTGGTTGGTTGTATACAATTACCACCATTTTGTATCCATGATGTTTGCATTTTGTCCCAAAAGACATTGAAAGTCACAAGAACATGTTCTCATGTTCATGCTGTATTCTGCTGTGATATCTGTTAATCAAGAACATAGTTTAATACACAACCTTAAATGTATTTGAATCAAAATCTTTGACTCTACCACAAGAGCATTTTCCTGCCTAAATCAAACGACGCAGAAAAACACAACACAAAGCATATTTGACACAAAATAGGCAATGTCTTCACAACTTAATTATTACAAATCTGAAATTTGATAAGTGTTCTTGACATATATTCTGAATTAAACAATTAACACTAGCCAATCCATGTAAAGGGTATCTAAATAGAGCCAGCATCTAAATAGAGCCAGCAGTAAGCCAGATAGTTTTCTTCTGTTCATTAGATATCACTGATTTAATAGACATACACATATGAGCCAAGTTACCACCTTGTATAACACCTACAAATAAAACAAAATATTTACATTTCTACTATCACTCCCTTCAATAAACAAGTTAGCCAAACCGGCGTTTATTTTCCAATAACTGTAGTTTGTCACATGACAATAAGGCATATGAATACATCGAAAACAAAAACAAGGATTGACCCAAGTTTTTACCTAGAGTCTAATCTAATTTTACAATTTATTTAAATTTACAATTGTTGTTAATATTTCAATGGAATATTAAATATTTGATAATTCTATCATCCAAATAAGACTGTCTATTTATAGATCTATATTGTTAGGGGTGGGTCGGTGAACTTGATTGACAGATATCGGTGAATTATGCAACAACGGTTTCGGGTATTTTTACAATTAAAAAATAGAACATTTTAGCGTATTTTATCAGAAAAGATAAACCAATGTAAATATAAGGAATGAATGTGAATCTTATCGTTATGGGGAAATAAACGCTGGTTTATCATGTGACAAGACGTACATGACCCGCTTGCCGGTATTAGAGCGTAAGAACATCAGCTATGGTAGTATTTAGTTGCAACAAGTTTCGTCAAAATCTGTCAATAATTGAACATTCTAGTGTTTACAAACTAAAATTGAACGATTGTTCAAGAACAAGGGCAATAACTCATACTAATTATTTTTTGATTTTCAATAGTGTTCATCCTTGGGTGATAATAAACACTCACACCCAGTTTCATCAAAATCCGTCAAGAATTGCACCTTCAAGAGTATTTACAAGCATTTTAAGAACAAGGGCAATAACTCATACCAAATATTTTCACCAATAATTACCGTTGTAACATCACCATGAAGGTAATATAAGTGAAATGCACCAAGCCCATAGATTTTATTAGAAACATGCATTGGGAAGGCAATATGGTCGGATATTCAGCAGTTTGAGTAAGACTGTTATAGAACTTTCAAATTTATGGGACTTTTTCTTGTGTTTTCCGGCTATCCAGTACATTTTTGGTTTCCGTACAATTGAAAATAGTTGACAGGGCTATTGCATGCCTTTTATCAGAAATTTGTTTTGGTGTAAATACATCTGTAAAGATAAGATGCATCAATACAAAATAATCAAAATACATACATGAAAAGGTATGTTGGTTTTCCTGTTCTAATTTCTGATTTTGATCATATAATTCTTTGGCTAATTTGGTGGTCATTTTTTCTGGTAAAAATTGGACATCACGAACCTCTCTAAAATCAGAATAAATATGAAAATGTTAGAAGCAGAAAAAGTGCATCAGATTTTAGGGTTAACGAGATCAATTTTGGACCTCATTTCCTAAGTCTTTTGTAGCCACTACTGTATAAAGGTCAAATAAAGAGCAAGTTAGTCAAATCTTGAGAGAAAAGGGAATTCTTCTTTAAATTTTCGCAACTTTTTAAAACAAAAAAAAAAATGACAAAGTTATAGTCCATCTCATTTGTCACAAACTTTTTTTTTGAAATCCAAATGATTTAGCATTACAAGCAAGTCAGAATCAGAGGGCATAAAAATCTGCAAGCGCTATCTCAACTTCCAGGGCAAATTTATTACAACTGAGTGTCATTAAAATTTTGTAGCAGCACTCCTTTACAACTTCTAAATAAGAATATATAATAAGTCAATTCACCTTATTTGTTTTGGACTTTTATGATGTACAAATACAACAATAGGATATATCTTTAATCTTTGTAATCTTTCTATAGCTTCAACACCAACATTTAATAAACAATGCATTTTCTAAATATAAACAATAAATAAGTAAGGAATTATGAACATTATAGACAATATATCTAAGCTTCGAAAGTAATATGCAAAAATATATCAATATATGAACACAATTTTAGGGATAACAATTACTTTAATAAATAACTTGCGACGTTTCGCGTGTTCATGTATCCATACCTCAATTACTAAATGCCACTTAAGGAAAAATATCACAGTTCAACTTTTTTACTAAAATTCATATGCTCACATTGTTTCAGAGTTTTTTTTCTGAATATGACAATTTCAAATCCACTAACCAGCATCAATGGCAAGGAAAGAAAAGGTGGGAACAGCAATGACACAAAATTGTGATTGGATAGTATACAAAAATAGTATGTAACAAGAGCAATTACTTTAAGCCTACAAGCCCACTAAAATCCAAAACAAAGATCATCCTCTATCAAAATCATACTTCCAAATTTCAGGCATCATGATGAAGCATCATCAAAGGGATTTTAAAGAGGTTTTCTAAAAAATTTTATGTGTATCAAGGGCACTGATAACATCAATTTGCACCATTCCAATTTTCAATCAGACGTCTGTGGATCCTGCAATTCCACATAAAAATAAGTGTTTGATGAAGTCACTAATCACCAAATATGCTTGTATCACATAAGGCCCTTCAGGATTAGTGACGCCATCTGACACTTAATTTTATTGGAATTGCAGGAATCTTAGACATCTGATTGAAACATGAAATGATGTAAACTGATGCTATCAGTATACACATAAAATATTTAGAAAACCTCTTAAAATCACTATAAACTTATATGTGTTGGATTTTGTATTTGTGATGTAATATTTCCAGAACATCACAATAACACTGACCTTATCACAGATATCTTTAATATCAGCCACTCGGATACATTCATATTGATCATCTTGTTTCCAATAATCTATATAATGTCCACGAGATAAATTCTGTTCCATAGACATAGCTGATGATGACATTAACACTGAAACAACAATTCAAATAATCATAATGGAAAGTCAAGAATATTTCATGGTATATATTTAATTATGATATACCATATACCAAGATATGAATAATGAATACTTATGTTAAATCTTTTAAGCAGTTAATATTGTTTGATTTCGAAACACAATAAACTACACTCGCTTAGGAGCTACCGCATCTTGATTATTCCCAAAACAGGGAAAACTCTGTACGAAAATCCCAAAATTCCTTCAAAAATATCTCAAACTAGTAATTTCTTTTCCTATTTCTTCAGATGTCTTTTCTATATAATGAAAAGTATCAAGAAAGAATGAGTCACCATTTTAACTTTCGAAAGTGGATAATTCTGGACTCACTTGGATTTGAGGGCTCCAATTTCAACAGTGAGTTGCGAACACTGTTACTGATTGGCTTAACTAAAAAGTTCCTGTTTCTGAGATACGATAGGTTCAACGGATGACGAACATGTCCCTTTAATGCGACAGAATTTCATCGCTACTTGAAAATATGAAGAAAATCTGTTGAAAATCAGGAAGCATTTATATTATAATGTGAACAGATGGAGTAATTATGATAATGAATATTCTATTATTACCTGTTTGACATTGACAATATTTATCAGGTGATTCAGCTATCAATTTATTTATAACAGCATCACTTAATGGTGCTAATACTACAACAGGGCGAATCATATTAGCTGAAAATAGAAAAAATGTATGAAAATGAATTTAAAATATCAATCTATTCATTTGGAACTAAGAAAAAGCAATATCTTTAATGAGTGCTTAAGTCATATCAAATGAGTTCCATGATGTAATATTTTGCGAGCCATGGTGACAAATTTCATAAACTTCATATGACATAAGAACCAGTGGAAAATTCTATTATCAAACAACTATCAATAAACGCATATTTTCGCATCGTTTCTATAGAGGGCCTTTATTTTGAGATTCACCTTTTTGCACCTTCTGCAAAATGTCCTTGAGTGTAACAAATAAGATCTGAGTGAGCAAATTTATCTTATAAATAAATTGAATACTTTAATCAAAATTATATCATTGGGACAATTTTTGTGACACTTCGAATTTGTCAACTTTAAAGGATGCCATGTTTTTTTTGCCTGAATATATGGCCTACATGTACATAATTAGCACAATTATTAACCTGTGCTACAAGTTAATGTTGTTATTTTGAACCTGTGTTATGAATAAGGGAACTGTACTGTTGTGTGATAAATGCAAATAATGATGCAAAATAATAAAAGGGAAAAGAAATAGACTTTGATTTACTTACATTCTTGTTTTTCTATTTTGGTATATCCAAATATGGAATCTGTAGAGTAAATATTAAAACATAATTTAATAACAAAGGAAAAATCTGATGCTATTGAGGTCTCTAATAAAATCATGATCATTAATTCTAACAAAGCGAGAGAGTCATTTATATATAATGCATTTTCGTATCACAATTAATTACAGGGCAGGCACAAATATCATAGATGTATATCATAGTTGCCAAAATTTGGTAAAAAAATATCACAGAATGTGACTGTTGTTGAAATATTGTTAACATATCAGACTTTGATTATCATATTCCATTCACATACAAAATAGTTACTGTTTATGGAGTAGTTTTGATGTCAATATTAATTTCTTTGCAAAATGACAAAATGTATAATGTCGATTTGTGAAAGTCCATTTGTAGAATTGTAACTTAAAGAAAATACATTGGTAATTTTGAGATTGATTTGTGAAAATGAAATGAATGGAGTTTTATGCCATGTAGGGTGCAATGAGGGAAATTTTGCCAGGACAGCGGCATTAGTCTGCTCTTTTTCGATTTCCAACTGTCGAGGGATCTTTAACGTGCACAGCCTGTAGCACACAGGGCCTCGGTTTATTGTCCCATCCGAATGACTAGACGCTTTTTCCATGTCAGCCCCTCTTACCTGCATCACTAACAGGGGGGAACCGGGTTGAAATATCCGAGAATGTTTTGTGAAAAGACGATGTGTGAGATGTTGATGATACAAACATAGATGTAGATCGTCATCATCGAGTTTATACAAGTCTACATATTGAAAAATTAACAATTGAACTTGTAATGAACATCTACAAATCAATCTCAAAATTACCAACATACATTTCAACTTTTACAAATCAACAATATACTGTTTGTTGTTTTACAAGGGAATTAATATTGACATCTCTCCATAACTGTTGTTTATTTGTCAAGCATCAACCTTCACAAAATTGAAAATCAGAAAAATCTAAAGCACTTACCATCGAGTATAGGAACGGAATCACTATTTAAGGAAGCATCAGAGAATGAATTAAATTCTCGACTATCCTTGGAATTATTGCGATGATGTCGACTACGACGGCGGAAGAAACTTCTCCTGGCAGTTCCAGACCCACGTCTTGAACCTTCACAATCATGTAAACTGAAGTTCTCAGACAGACTTCTTCTTAGTACCATTTCATCTTCTAGTCTGTAAAATTAAAACTTGAAAAATTTATACATTTTCCTTTCCATACCAACATAGCTCTCCAGAATGGGTTTAAGGTCAACTGATATCAAGTGCCATGCTTTGATAAAATACCATAGAGGGCACCACACTTTCATATTTGTGGGGACAAAAATATTAGGATTCCTAATTTTCTTTGATTTTACTCAAATTTATTATATATTTTGTGTGTTCTAATTTGCTTCTGTAATATAATTCTTATTCTCTTCCTTATTAATCAATACCATTCAAACTCTTCAAACTTTGTCTTATACCTTGACTGCAATAGCCACCTTTTGTAAATGAAGTGATTTGATTGTACGCTAGCAAATACAGCCAATCTCAGACCTCAACAGAAAGTCTTTTATCACAAAAACCATAATGAGGGCTCTGATAGGCTGTATTTGCATGCATACAATCCAATCACATAGCTGCATTTGATGATATAAGAATAGGTAGTATTGTAGTCAAGGTATAAGTACAAAAAGTTTGTGTAAGCTTGACATTGTGAAATGTTGGCTGAAAAATCAAATCCATGAAAGAAATGTTACTATGGATACGAACCTGATTCTACTAGGAATAGTTCCACCACGTAATTTTTTAGATTCATTATCCACTAACCAGGCAAACCATAATCCAGTATTACCTTGATATAATGTATTCTCTACTAACAATATATCATCTTTATGGAAAGATAACTCTGTTTCTACGTCTGCTAATCTTTCAAAATTAGCTCTGATATAGAAACTATCACCTGGTACATTTAATATCTTGTTATATTCTGAAATCAAATCAAAAGTTATGATGAACAGATTCCTAGGTGGTGTTTGATTGGTGAGTTCTGAACAGGTTCTGTCTGTTCCAGTTCTGCCCCAGTCGAACAGTATGAAAGCGGACATGTCACATTTTCTCATCTGTATCCTTCTCCATTTGGAATTCTGTCTGCACCTTCTTTTCTTTCGGCACACGTTGAACTCGTTCTGAACTCTATTCCTACTAATTTCACTGAACGTTCTGTTCATTCCATTAATCTTGAACGTGCAGAGCTCACCAATCGAGCGCCCCCCTATTGTCAATGAAATATTTTAAGTTTCATAGTATGAGATTTTATAGTAGACTGAGCTCAACTACAATCACCCATATCCATTTTAAGACCTAAGAGTTTACTTCCTCTACAATTCTACTATTATAGTTTGGAAGTTCACAGTGTTCACTTCGAGAACATTATTTTCTCCAATGCAGATATCACAAATGTATTAACATTCTCAGTCATAACTGTGTAATGGCATGTTATACACTTTTCTTGTGCAGAATGGCATCTGCTTTGACCATGAAAACAGACATTTTTGATTTGTCTTAGCTACTTACTTATTAGATTGAAATGAACTAACAGTCTCATCACTGAACACGGTCGACTTAATTCAGCTGAGGCTTGTTCAGCTGTCACTGATCGGAAATCAACTGAATTATACTGAAAATAGATAACATAATATTTAATACATTGCTTTTCAGATTGATCAAGTTGTAAGTAAGGCCAAATTGAAATATCTGACAGTCAATAGCTCCAATATCAAATATAGTAAGCTATTGGCTCAGTTACTAATCCAAGCTCTTCAATAAGGTGTTTGCTAATACTAGCATCATTCAAAATTACTCAAAGATGCAGTCAGTTGTAATTTAAGGTTAAAAAATATGT
The DNA here is from genome assembly GCF_000327385.1 of Lottia gigantea. Taxonomy (NCBI): domain Eukaryota; kingdom Metazoa; phylum Mollusca; class Gastropoda; family Lottiidae; genus Lottia; species Lottia gigantea. The sequence continues at coordinate 329,366 of NW_008706772.1, forward strand.
TCACAATAGTCCAAAAGAGAGGAAGGAAAGAATGTTACAAGAATAACAATTTAGGTTCACAATTAAGGATCCTTTCTACAAGCTGGTTCTTGGCCAAATCTCTTGGCATTTCTCCTTTCCTGGATTATTCGTACCCATTTACAGCTGGGTCAACTGGAATTATGTGTGAAGATGACTTATTAAAGGTCATCAGACTATCACAGCTGATCCAGAATTGAATCAACAGCCGCCATTTGCTCGATGTAACCAAATAAATGACGTCTTGTAAAGAACCAACACTCTAACTGACTGTGTTATAGTACCTCAAAATCTTTAATATTCATCCAACACAATACTTCCAATGTGTATTATATTAAAGATGGGTTTCCTCATTTTTTAGTGTCAAATCTGAATCAAGCAAACTATTTGATTAATTGGTGTTTCTAATGAATTATCATGTATTCCTAATCGTGTCATTATGTTCTTATTGCATATAATTAAGAGTTTTAACCAATCATAAATGTCCATATATACAGTCTGGATAAACAACAAAATTACTTTTTGACCTTTCTTGATCAGTCACTCATTGGAATTCTGCTGGTAATTTAGCTAATCATGAATTAATTATGGACATGTGAGACAAACTGGTATTTTACCAAGTCATTAGAACACTTCTACTTTCTATTCATATAAGTATTAGCATTTTCATTAATGAAAATAAGGGAACCCATCCTTAAGGTATTATCAATAGCAGTATGGAAAAATAACAACAATGTTATATCAAGAAACAATACCTCTAGTATATGATCACCCTGTTGTAAACCTTGTGGGGGGTCTGGTATGGAATCATTTTGTATATCATGTACAAATATACCAGTAGCATTACCACCAACTATAGTAAATCCTGGTGACTCTCCAGTAGTTCTCTCTACACATACTCTTCTTAATCTTTCATAGGCACTATCAACACTACCAAAACTAAAACAATATCATTTAAATCAAGTTTTTATCTTGAAGCCACCTGCCAACGTAGTCACAGGTTGAAGGCATTAATTGAAATGTGAAAACATTAATTACGCTATTCAAAAGGACAGATGCGCCATTTTAGGGGGTTTATTTGAGTCTTGAATATATGTAAATAGTCTTCAGAAGTACTAGAAATGTACGAAAAATACATAATTCCTTCAAAAATATCTCAAACTAGGAATTTCTTTTCCTATTTCTTTTGATGGCTTTTCTATATATGGCAGTGTCTCAAGGAAAGATGACTGGTCTGTTTAACATTCAAACGCAGATGATTCTGTACACACATGGATTTGAAGGTTAAAATTTTGGCTTTGAGCTGTGAACATTATTACTGATTGGCTCAACGAAAAAATTCCCATTTCTGAGACTAAAGTATGATTGGTCAAAAAAAACCCTTATTTATAAAATTATTACGAAAATTTCTACTACTGCCATTTTATGCACTTGACGACTAAATACTGAGTGATTTCAAGAAAATAGTACATTACTACTTACCTGGTCTTATTTTTTCTATGACTAGTTCGTGTTGATGGACTTAGTTCACTATCAGATAATGGTGAAGAAAAACCAGAAGAATTAGGTACTGATGACAAGGAACCATTACTTGAAGATTCTGGATGGTCACGATACTCTATAAATATACATTTTTTCAAAATTAATACAAATTCAGTCAGGGGTAAAGTGGTCACAGATATGAAGCAAGTACATCTAATGCAAAAAGAATTACTTTATTTGTTCACAAATTTGCATTAAGATCAAAACAGAAGGTATAGGTGTAGCAATAGACTGAAACATCTGCCTCTATTCCAGCCTATGATAACTATTTGGACAGATGTTGGCTGGTGTAGAGACAGAAAAAATAGGCCCTGTTAAATGGGGACTTTCCATATCTCTCCAGGTGGGTTTTTTTAAACCCATTTAGCTACCTTGAAACTGCAAAACCCAGATATATTTGGAAAGATGAATATTTTTGTAGTTCAGTCATACCATCATTTTTCCCCTACACCATTTATGTCACATGTCCCCTTCCATCAAAGTTTTTTCAAAACTGATCTAGCATCAGTCATTAAAAACGGCGTGCACAGCCAAAAGTTCAAAGGTCACAGAATGTAGCATGGAGCAACACCAGAGAACAAATGTAAAGAATTAGGTTACTCACTGTCAGGATTAAAGTCCACTTTCATTGTTAAATTATTACCACATTGTCTTAATACTGTTACAGCATGATCATACGTAGCATTTCTCATATTAATACCACATACCTACAGATAAATATCATACAATAAATCATATCAATAACTTTAAAATACACTGATATGTACATTTAAGGCATTCTTTTGTATAGTTTTGACACCTGGTAAGTCAACAAAGACTCATTTTAACAAAGTTTAAACTTTCAATTTTCTTCGTAAGAAGAAATATTGGGGAATATCACAAAATTCAAGTCCATTAGTTATTGACAAAACTCCTTGTACCATACTACCATATATTACAATATTGTTGGCAATCTTCCAAAACAACTAATCATGTGACTCAATGCAGTTGATGCATATGTGAACTCGTTATTTTGGATGGTGAAAAACTTAAAACTGGAAAATAGTGTGGACCTTGCAGATTTTTAAGCAAATTAAAGTGGAAAAACAAAAAATTTGAGATCATTAAAATCAAACATATAATTGCAGAATATGTGATTCTATAAAAGTCATTCTTAAAGGGATTGTAAAGAGGTTTTCTAATTTTTTATGTGTATTGTTTTATTTTCATTCTGATGTCTGTGGTTCTTGCAATTCCACTAAAACTAACACATTATAACCTCTTTACAATGTCTTTAAAGTGTTCATCAAGAAAAATAACCTGCTGATAGAAATGTACATGTTTAAACATACCTCCAACAGTTGATCACCAACTACTATACCAGCATCAGAAGCTAGACTATTCTCACTAACTGATGATACAAATATACCACCTTCTGGTCCAGGTTGTATCTGAAATCCTACAGGTTCAGCTGTCTTCTCAATATGTATTGTTCTTATTTCTCGTAAATGAGGTCTGAAATATAATTTGCTATATATCAAAAGTCATATGAAATTGTTAACTTTCAACGTTCAAATTTTGACTTGATCAGAATGAGTTAAAAGAAGACCTTACTTTCTTAGGTTAAAAATTTCCTTCCCTAGTTAAAACTTGCTTTCTTAGGTTAAAAATTTCCTTCCCTAGTTAAAACTTACTTTCTTAGGCTAAAACTTACTTTCTATGTGTATGGAAATCTTCCTGTGAATTAGGATATTTCAATATTGATGATCCTTCTTGACGGAAACCAAACAATGGTGAACTGGCACTACTTCTATCAGATACTGTAATAATAAAAAAAACCCATTTGATTACATTTAATGCAAAAATTTATTATTCAGATCAGGCCTTAGAGCACCAAAAACCTGATTTTAATTGTACCCCTTAACATAGTCAAAATGACCATTGGGAAATTGAGACTGATCTCTTATTAAAGGGACAGATGCGCCATTTAGTCTTGAATATATGTAAATAGTCTTCAGAAGTACTAGAAATGTACGAAAATCGCATAATTCCCTTAAAAATACTTCAAACTAGGAATTTTACTCACTATTTCTATATATGTCTTTTTTATATATCAGAGAATATCTTAAAACAATGCAGATAATTCTGGACACACATGGATTTGAAGGCTCAAATTTCGACAGTGAGCTGTGAATACTATTACAATTTACCATTTCTGACTAAAGTTAATTGTCAAGAAAATGGTGCACCTGTCCCTTTAAGGAATTCTTTTTCTACACATGTGAACAAATTTTGCTTCATGCTGTTCTGTATTGGAAAATTTCTTAACACTAATTTTTTTTAAAAACACCAAATTCATGTCCATATTTGAAACAAGCATCATCAATGTGTTAGCTTATGACATATTAACAAAACATTTCTTACCAATTTCAACAGAACCTGATTTAGTAGCTACACTGGTATTAGATGGAATTCGAATTCTCTCCAGTGCTAATGGTCCACGTTTAGGGAATGTTGGATGACTTGAAGAGTATTCTATCTCAGATAGGGGTCGAGCACCAAAAGGTAACATAGAATGTGTTTTATATTGGTAATCTTCACTAGGAGTTGGTGTGTTTGTACGATCAAATGTTATACTACTCTGTAATAGGAAAATCCAGAAATAATATTTTTACCTTGAAATACAAATACTATTGGAAAATATTTGCCAAAAATTTGTTTTTATTAGATTATATAGTAAATATCTTAGAAATATGTACAGCATAAAGTTAGTATGTACATTGAATAAAGTGGTATTTTGCTGTATTTGCAGATTGGAAATATTAAAACAGAATTGAAACATCTTTCAACTCAGCTTCATGCTGTGTGATCTTCAGACATCTGATCAACTTTAGTCTATGTCCCTACTGAAAGTACTGCATACAAAACATCCTAGGGTGGCGCTCGATTGACGTATTCTGAACAGGTTCCGTCCGTTCCAATTCTTGCCTCATCTAAACGGACAGAACCAGATAAGGTCACATTAAAAATTTCTATGCCTTTCTCTGCCATTTTGAATTCTGTCTGCGCATACTTCATTTTTTTCAGCACATGAGAAATGCGTTTTACATTCTGTTCCTACTTGATTCGACGAATCTCGAATGTGCAGAAGTCACCAATCAAGCGGCGCCTAGATGTTCAGGTCTACTTACATGTTGAGATGGACTAGGAGTAGATAATCTGTCAAAGGCAGGAGTTAAATCAAATTCAAATCTAGGTGAGATACAAGTTGGTGTATGATGATGGTGGTGATGACTAGATGGTCTATAATAACTATTAGATGGTGGTGACCAGACATGGCCATTATGAGTTGGTGTACTACTGAAATAACAAGAAAAGTGTTGAACTCTGCAGCTGTGTATGCAAATTTTCTGTTTGGCAGCCATCTTGAAAATACAAAATTTTCTAAAATTGGACTTTTCCATTATATTACCTCTTAGAATAAACATAAAATTGAAATTCTCAAATCATGGATTATACAGGGATTATGTTGTATAGTTATGACACCAGGTAAGTCTAGCGACGAATATTCAGTCTTATTGGCCAAATTGTTGCAACTCATTGAAGTAAAAAAAGCCAGCCAGAGCTTTCAAAGATTGATCTCAAACCCTTAGCTACATGTATTGCACAAACAAATGGTAGAAGTTCTTACCTTGTTGGATGAAATGATGTAGGTCTGATTATCATACGATTAGATGAAGGAATAGGAGAATTCTCAACAAAATTAGTTGAAGCACTATGTCGATCACTTGGAATGTCACCGATTCTTAGAGGTGATGTCACTTCTGCTGAGACAGGTCGAATATCCCTCAAGTGAGGAGCATTCATATGATGACTAGGTATGGCAGAATGTCGATTGTTCTGGTGATGTTTGTTAGGTGCAGAGCCTGGTCGTCTTCTCACTGCTCTATCAGTATATGATGAAAAGCTATCTCCATACATACCAGATTGTTGAGATTTAGAATAGATTCTGTCACTCACACCACCATATGGCATTGTCTTGTCTTTAGTGTTTTGGACAGTAGGCGGAGACTGGTGAGACCCCATGTAAGGGGGCGGAGCTTCAGTTAAGAAATCCAATGGCATGTTAATATACTTAGACACACTTTGTTCAGAACTCATGGATGTGTTTTGTAAGTCTGAGAATGACACTTCTTTTGCAGACGGTAAACTAGAATTAAGATGATGGTTTGGAATAGGATCAAACTGAATGTTTCTTATGGAAGGTCGTTCCTTTGTGCGTTTTTGTCCAAACGGCATTATCACAGTGGCAGCACCAGAAACATTCATCATGTGCTGCCCCCTAGTTTTAGGCCAGGTACCACTATTGCTTTCTTGTTCTGCTTCTCGACTTCTCTTCCGCTTAGCTTCTTTCTGTTCATCTTTTTCATACACTGGACCAAATTCAGCTATTACATTTTCATTTCTGCTCTTTGATAAACCTTTCTTCATAATCTTTTCCTCACTGTCACTTGTTCTTTCCTGTCCATGTTTGGGTCTGAAAATTTTTTCAAAAGCTTTACCAATAACATGTACACTGTGTCGAGAGCGTTCGTGATCAGGATTCCTATCTTTATGACGTCTGGTTGGACCTGGACTCTTACTATCCAGACTGTCTGTCTGTGAACCGCTGGTACGAATATTCTTATTACTGCCTGCACTACGACTGCTGTCTAGCGACGTATCCCATTGTGAAGTCTGTAAAGGCAGAGTATCTGATTTACTCATTTTAGATCCACTGATTGGATGCTCTGTCAAGGAGGACATAACTGATTGGCTGTTTGGTGTTGGTGATGAGCCAGCAGAACTAACTGGTGAAGCTTGTCTCCACACATCCAATTGAACAGGTTCTGTTGATTTATCAAGAATCTTCATGGCTTCTCTTGCTGTTAAACTTTCAGCAGATATTGAATTTATCTGAAATACATCAAATACGCCACATCTTTAAATCTAGACATCCAATAATATCAGTGTCAAAAAATGGGTAAGTGTGCGCCAGCCTTAAGATAAGATATGTGAGCAAATAAAGGTTGTCAATTCAAAGTAAATATGAATGCAATATTTGTGCATTTGTACTAGTTGCTTGCAAGTTATATCAGTGCATCAATTTATCATGGCATGTCGTGTATCAATACTTGACAATACCTTTCATTACATAAAAAAGTGGTGATTTTCATAAGTTGGTTTGTGATATAACATTTTTTTTCACTGAAATTGTAAGACAGTGGACACTAACCACTTCTATCAACTATATTATCAAATATCACAGTTATATAGTTATAAATTAATATATATAGAAACTTTTAATAAGACAGTGGACACTAACCACTTCTATCAACTATATTATCAAATATCATAGTTATAAAGTTATAAATTAATATATATAGAAACTTTTAATAAGACAGTGGACACTAACCACTTCTATCAACTATATTATCAAATATCACAGTCATAAAGTTATAAATTAATATATATAGAAACTTTTAATAAGACAGTGGACACTAACCACTTCTATCAACTATATTATCAAATATCACAGTTATATAGTTATAAATTAATATATATAGAAACTTTTAATAAGACAGTGAACGTAACCACTTCTATCAACTATATTATCAAATATCATAGTTATAAAGTTATAAATTAATATATATAGAAACTTTTAATAAGACAGTGGACGTTAACCACTTCTATCAACTATATTACCAAATATCATAGTTATAAAGTTATAAATTAATATATATATAGAAACTTTGAAGACAAAATATTAATTTTTATCCCATTACCATATATCGTGACACTTGTATCACGATACATATCGTATTGTGACATGATTGACCATACCCAGCACTAATATGTACCATGGGCATAAAAGAGGTGAATCAAAGCATGTGTTGAGGTAAAAGAACTTACATGTACAATTCTATCACCAGTACTAGGTAACATACAATCTTTACCAATAACACCACCAGGATATACACGACTTATAAATAATCCCTGTTCAATATGAATACCATTCTCTACAGAAAAACAATCTTAATTAATTACATATTTAGCACATTTTGGGAAAATCCTTAAATATTGGTTTATAATGGATGTGGTGGCATAGGTAAACTTCTTGGCAGTATTAAAGAAGATTTTCATTTTTTTTATCAAGGTGGGTTCTTGGCAGTTGACCCTTGGATACATTATTGAAATCACAAAGTGCTTGCCACAATCAAAGAAATGTAGTTGGACAGAAGCAACATTTTCAAGAACCAACTGGCTATGGATCAACTTTCCAGATTCAAGTGCTTTTCTATTCCTTGGCTGTAAATGTGTCTCACATTCATGACAGCTTTGTGTCTAATGTCTATACAATTCAAAATTTGCAACAAACCTTTTTGACATGATAGCAATAATTGTAATGGTTGCCATATTCTAGCACTAGTACATTTTCTTCTTCTTACAACCTGAAACATCAAAACAAGTAAGACCTTAGACTTAGTCATTGCATGTGTTTAAATATACGAAGATAGAGATAAGATTAAAAAAGAGATTTGCAAGTTACAATTCTGAGCCATGATGGAAATATAGCCAGGACAAAGGCCTACTTTTTTTCGATTTCCAAGGGATCTTTAACATGTACAGACTGTAGCACATGGAGCCTTGGTTTATTTTCCCATCTGAATGAGTAGATCCTGTAGCATTCAAGAACTATTTTTCCACTTATTTTCAGAGCTGTATGGAACACATTTCATTATCAAATTTTGGCAACAATCCTTTTTTTCAAAGTTGATACAAAAATTGCGATAAATGTAAACAAATATTACATCATTGAGATAATTTTGTTGCATTATGTTCTTAGGTGTTTTTAAATGATTGATAATGGGCACCCAAGAAGATGGTTTTCTAAAATATCCTAATGAAAAAAGTAGTAATGATGTTTAGCTACTTACCATACTAAGTCTACCAGAAAGTTTATGTAGAGCTCTAACAGCAATACGTTTTTCTGTATTAGTAACATCAGTATTGTTTATCTTTACTAACAAATCATTCAATCTGTAAACAAACCAACCATTCAGTAAAAATGATTCAAAATTACTTGAGAGGCATTGAGGGTAGTATTAGCTCATCCAAAGCATGGGTAGGACACTAGACTCAGCTAATTGCCCAACATAAAAAATTATCTTCAGGCCAGCATACTGACAGGGAATCTAGGTTGATTTGCCGGTATTGAACATAGATCCTTCAGGTAACTGGGTTTGAAGTTATCACCGAACTTTCAGATAATGCTGTGGGCATAGAACAGTTTTGGTCGGCAGGCTAGAGTCTTTTCACAGTTTCATCAACCTGCTACAAGCACACAAGGAAACAAAGAATCTCCAGTAGGTCGTTTCTCAAGATGTAGATAATCATGTGATGATCATGCAATTGAAAAGGAAAATGAATCTGTTTGGATGAGGATACTATCAGCAACAAAATTATCTCGTTGTTAAAGCGCGAACACACATTTTTAAGTGCAATTTTACTGGACGATTTGGGACGACAACAAAGATTATGTGTGGCTACAGCATAAGCCAGCAAGTGTCTATCACACTGAAACCTGTAAATTATGAAAATATCTTGAAGATCACCTGTCATGGATAGTAGACTCAAAGATATTCTCAAATGGGAAGGAAATAATGACTTACTTGAGTTTTCCATCAGCTGGACTACCTTTAGTTATATGTGCAATAAATATTGATGGATCACTGGTGAACTGAGGTTCATCTTTACCACCTATTAACTCTATACCATAATCTTCACCTTCTTCACATTGCTACATAGAAATACAGTATTTATCAGTAAACATTACACTTATCAATTGTCTTTTTGACAAACTACATATAAGTCACCTTCACAATGTCAAGCTATAACAATCTTTGTCAAATACCTTGACTGCAATAGCCACTATTCTTGTATCACAGAATGAAATTAATGAAGTTTTACGTCCTACTTTTCTGCCCCATGTGGGCTAATGAAGACAGGCAACGCCATGCAGGGTGCAATGAGAGAAATTTTTCCAGGACAGCAGCATTAGCCTGCTTTTTTTCGATTTCCAACTCTCGAGGGATCATAACGTGCACAGTCTGTAGCACCAGGACCTCGGTTTATTGTCCTATCCAAATGAGTAGACACTTTTTTCCATCTTACCTGCATCACTGACAGGGGTAAACCGGGTTGAAAATATTATCTCGACCTATGCCCGGATTGAAAACACAGAATGAAGCGATTTGATTGGATTGAATGAAAGCCCATGATAGAAAGACTGTAAACATTATCGCTTCATTGACAAACTTCAGTGATACGAGAAAGGTGACTATTGCAGTCAAGGTATAAGTATGAAAGTCGGTAATAGCTTGACAATGTGAAGATGGGTCGAAGTAAAATACTTCATTGCTTAAATACAGCATAGCTTATAAACAATAGACTTAGAATTGTGTGCCTACCAAATCAACATCTAATGTTTCCATTTCCCATTCTAATAAATCTGCATCTATAGCAGAATCTCTACTATGATTATGACCTATAGAATTTAACTGTGTTTTTCTTGTTTCTTTTTCTACGATCACTTCGTATTTCTCTCTACAATAAAACAAAGAACAATTTTTACTTAAAAATTTATGAAATCTATTGAAACAAAACATTAATATTTTCTTTCCATGCTAACACAGTTCATTTGCAGCTAAAAACAACCATTTTTCAGAATGAAGATTTGATGTTAGTATTATTTTCATGCAGGGCTCTTGATTAATTTCTATTTGCCATACATGTCTGAATGGAACTGCAAATTGACTGACTGCAAATGTGCTATGACTTTCTGTATTTTTCATTCATTTTCCATGAAAACTGATTCTTAATCTTTATTAATGAATAAAAATGTCCGGCTGGCAAATTTCTAAAATCAACAGCCCTGCTCCCACCTAGATAATACTGTTATTATGACGTCATTGATAATACTGGTCTGCAAGTGAGAATATCAATAAAATGGTTATCCTATAACTCACATGTGACAAAAATTGGTTGAATTGGTAACCCAAAGGAAGTTATAAGTCTTGCGTGACCATTTCTATTTGGTATTTAGATGCCATTTAGTAAGCATGGGCAATCAATAGCATATTTAGGAGGGCCAATATGCCATGGCCTCTCCCTTCGGGTGATAGGTGTTATTTTGAGGTGAAAACGAAGCCCTCTTAATGCTCAAAAATTTCATCTGAAATCCATTGGCTTTTTTGGGGTCTTCCATTTGTGTATTTCTTAAAAAGAGTAACATTAAAAGAATCCAAAAACCTACTTCAGCTCCTTCAATTCCTTCAAGGCTTCAGTCTTCTGTTTCTTTACTTCATCTGAATCACGTAAAGCTTGAGCTAGAGCACTCACAGCTCTATCTCTATCACGTCTTAAATTATCACATAATGTCCTTATACTTTCTCTCTCGTGTACAATCTTATCTCTCTCACTAAACGCCCAATCACGTCTCTTCTTAGCAATATCAGCTTCAGAGAATGAATCTTAAAAAAAAAAGAAAAATCGAAATTCAAGGATCGTAAATTATACATTCACAAATATATCACAAATAATGGTATGATATGAAATTAAGGGGATTATAAAGAGGTTTTCTAAATTTTTAAATCGGCAAAACTGATAGTATCAATTTGCAGCATCAAATTTTCACTGAAACATTAGTTTGGTTCCTGCAACTCCACTAAAACTAAGTGTTTGTTGACTGGAGTAGTGACGTCATCAAATATCTCGTTTCAGTAGAATGGCAGGAAATACACAAGTCTGATTGAAAATTTGGAATGGTGCAAATTGATGCTATCAGTGTCGCTAAAAATTAATTAGAAAAATCTCTTAACAAGCAATTTTAGGGTAGGCCTGCCATAAGCGTTGAAAACAAGATTTGGCATCTTAAAAACTTGGGACTTGTACAAAAAATCAGTTACTTACTTTCGAAACTATTTTTAAAAGATTTCTTACTTAAGCAAATAAGGAAGATAAGATGATCCAAAATTTGAAGAATTCATGTGCTCTTGTCTCAATTTTACATTAGCACATAACTAACAGCCTAAAAAAAAGGTGTCTGTTGCAATAATTAATAGTTAATACCTACCAGATAAGTCTTGTTTCATTTTTTCCATTTGTTTTCTTAATATTTCAGTTTCTTTAGAAGCATTGTTAATCTCCTCAGCTTTCTCTTTCTGTGATTTTTCATAAGTTTCCTTTATAATTGTATCAATATGTTCTAAAGCATCATGTCTTTCTTTCTTCGCAATATCTCTTTCACGTGCCATTGAGTCAAACTCTTTCCAGAATTCATCACGTTCATGTTCTAATTCATATTTACGCCCATAAATTTCATTTCGTTCTTTATTCGCTTTATCACGTTCTTGAAGCGCAGATTGAATTTCTCGACGGAGAGTTTCCACTTCACATTCAGTTTCACGTTTATCTTTCTCCAGAATTTCTACTTTGTCCTCCGCGATTTTCACTTTTTCTTGTAACTGTTCCATTTCCTTGTGGACAACATCACGTTCTGACATGACTAGATGATATTCTTTTTGAGCACTATCACGATCGTGAACAATACTGTCAACTTCCTTTTTCATGCCTAATTGTTTGGCTAACGATTGGTTAACTTCGATGAGTAAATCGTCTCTTTGTCTTTGTGCTAACATTTGACTCTCTTCCAGAGCCTTATTCTCGCGTAAAGCTTTATTCCAATTTCTAATGGCTGCCGTACACTGTTGTTTAATAGCATCTCTTTCACTCATAATAGCACTATTTTCATTGGTCAAGTCATCACAACGATCTTTTAATTTGCATATTTCTTCAGTTAATGTTTCAATACGATTCTCAACAGAGGTCTCTGCTGCAGACGTTTGATCACAACGTTCACGCAAGGCATCATATTCTCTCTTTAACGTATCGTACCGTTCTATAGCTGTATCATACATTTCATTTAATACTTCATTTGAACCACTTGATTTGACAACTTTTCTCTGTTGGTTACGAATGTCCTCCATTTCACGTTTGTCTTCTTCACGTAATTGCTGTAAACGAAGCACTTCATGTTCTAAATGTTGTTTCAATGAGCTAAATTCCAGTTTTTGAGATTCTGCCGCCTTCTTTTCATCAGTGACTTTACTATGTTTAATGAGCAATGATTTGTATTGGCCACGATAATGATCAGCGTCTTTCACTGCCTGATCACAGCGTTTCATAGTCTCAGCATACTGTTGTTTCATTGACTGTAGTTCATTGATAGCATGTTCACATTGAGATCTCAACCACTCATAATTTTTAGACTGTTCTGGTTTGGACATGGTGTCTTTACCAAGTCTAGGATAGCCTGATTGTATATTGTCTAGATTAGGCTGCGGGTTCAGATGATCTGCCATATTTGGGAAAGTTTCTGAATGAGGTTCATATTGTACTGTAGAAATGACAGTTCCTGGTTTCCATCTTGCTCGGAATTCTTGTGAACTTGAGTCTGGAATAACAAAAATAATCGATTAACAATATCATTCATCATTGAAGACATTGTTCAAGTTATAACGATGTCTGGACCTCACATTCAAATGAAATGAGATCAAAGAAATCCTGAATAAAAAAAAAAATCCATTTGTCTAGTAATTAAGATAATCAATAATAATGGCAGACATTAACTTAGATTAATGGTAAATAAAAACACTAGAGATATTATATATAGACNACAGCTTTATGGAACAACAATCACTG
>NW_008706772.1:342757-354851 GCF_000327385.1 Lottia gigantea
AAGTTTTATGCACGTTTCGACGTGTGTGCCTGAGGACGACGGGGGAAACACGTCGAAACATTGCATAAAACTTTAACCAGTGATTGTTGTTCCATAAAGCTGTGTCTATATATCGTACTCACAATTGCTAAATGCCATTCAAAGACTAGAGATATTGATAAAGTTCTTCAAATAGTCTGTTATTCTGTATCTCAATCAAAATCAATCAGAAATTTTATTTCAATCAATATAGATGATATTTAAAGGTTTGCTTAAAATAAAAGTTGTACTGTAAGACATCTACAATTAGTAGTTTATAAGTAGTGCTAACAGAAAACACCATTTTGATGACTTCATTCACATGATACCCTAAGTGATATTCTTATCCGACAGATAACTTCTTGTTTGGTTTGACACTACCTTTAATCTAGTTTGTATTTAAAGTTTTCTACATGAATAACTTTTGGTTATAACTGAATAAGTTTATTTGCCAGTGTGAATTCTGAAAGTTATTAGGATATGTATGTGTATAGGGGACACTGATAGCATCAATTTGTTCCATTCAAATATTCAATCTGATGTCTTTTGTTCCTGCAATTCCTTTAAAACTAAGTGTTTGATGTTGTCACTAATCACGAAGGCCTTTTGAGATACAAGCATATTTTGCAATTTGTGACGTCATTAAACACTTAGTTCTTATGGAATTGCAGGAACCACAGACTGAAAATTGGAATGGTGCAAATTGATGCTATCAGTGTTCCTGATACACATAAAAAAAAACAGAAAACCCTTTTACAATCCCTTTAGGCATATGTATGAATAATTACTAAATTTTGCACAGTTCTATTTCTGAACTGTTATTAACCAGGATGATGATTTAGCTGCATTTATCCAGATGAAAGCATTATTTGAAAAGTAGCCACAATCATTTCAAGCGCATTTATGAAGATTTGTAAAATTTAGCTGCAAAAGCTCACAAAAGAACAGATATAATCATCAGTCAAGAGTTTGTGTTTACACACTTCCGAAAGGAGAAACCAACTTTAATCAAACTGACCTTGTAAAATTGGTCCTCTAAGGTTATCATCTTCACTTTCTGCCATAACAGTTCTTGGGTCTGTTAAAATAGAAAATAATAACATTACTTTTCACGACACACCCATTTCAAATAGATTACACACATACACTGGTACACTTGACAATTGTGTGAAAATATATAAACAATTTTATATCATAGAGGTATAATCAACTTAATATACTACTCTTTTATAATCTTCCTTTTGTCTTCCATTATAAACACACAGAACATATTATAATGTGCATTTTAAGACGAATAAAGAACAGAAAGAGCTTTATTTTACAAGGATAACAACTTAGGTTCACAGTTAAGAATCCTTTCTACCATCTGGTCCTTGGCCAAACCTCTCTGCATTGTCTTTATCGGATTATCCGTACTCATTTTCAGCTGGGTTGACTGGCATAAGGAATGAAGATGATTTATTTAAGGTCATCGAATTGTCACACACCCACTGAGATTAGAACCCACAACCATCATTTGATTTAGGTAATTGAACAAATGACGTCAAGTTTAAAACCAACACTTTAACCCACTGTTCTACAGGTACTTCATCATATTATCATATTTAGGATAGGAAAATGAGGTTTCTTAGACTTTATTTATTAGGAATACTAATTTCAATAGATTCTATTTAGCACAGTTCAAAATCTGATCATAAATACATTTTTTGGTCGCTGTAAGGCTACAGTAGCTGCATAGGAAATTCGAATGTTGCAAATAAAAGCCACCAGTGTCTTTGAAATACATATTATATACAGTTCGATAAATTCTATAAATCTTTGTAATAAAAAAAAAGATGTCATTTTAACCTTCAAATGCCGATAATTCTGGAAATACAAGGATTTGAAGGATTAAGTTTGGACGGTACAGAGCTGTGATCGCTATTGGCTAAGCTAACACTAAGGTGCGATTGGTCAAAAGGATAATTTATCTCTTTAAACATAATTTCTAATTAAATGATAACCTCACCAAGACTCAGAAAAATGTCATTGTGGCAAGCAAGATCTGTTTGCCAGTCATAGATGATGATATTAAGAAATAACATGAACTGTGACTAAATCATATCTTCCGGTGTCCAACAATATATACTCCATCTATATACCACTATAACAATATTTCAGAA
The DNA here is from genome assembly GCF_000327385.1 of Lottia gigantea. Taxonomy (NCBI): domain Eukaryota; kingdom Metazoa; phylum Mollusca; class Gastropoda; family Lottiidae; genus Lottia; species Lottia gigantea. Next base: position 344,938 of record NW_008706772.1, read on the forward strand.
TATACCCTGTATATTGGTGATAACCACAACTGTAAGAATTGTAACCAGATTTTCTTTACCTCAGTACCTATTCCTTAGAATATAATAGCAATTCCTTTAAACCACTCCTCAGTCATCACCTTGTCTTTTGGAAATAACTGCTCTGACTACTGTCTGTTAAGTAACATTCTATATATTGATTCCATATGTATCCTGTTAAAACCGAGTAGACCTTATTGATAATTTAATGAGTATTGTTTAGGTAGCGATAAATATGAGTCAGTATACTAAGCAATTACTATTGGATAATATAAAACCTATTCTGACTGTAAAATAATGATGTCATAAGTCATAATGATTACTGACAATAATGTAGCAAATGAAATCCAAAATCATGTTAAAGGTCAAAGTTCGCCATTTTCAGGGGTTGATTTGGGAATTGAATTTATATGAAAATTGTCTTCAGAACTATTAGAAGTGCATATAATTGCATAATCCCAGGATTCAAATATACTTCAAACTAGAAATTTAATCTTCTTTTTCTTGTTTCTTTTTTGTCTATTATGGCAGAATTCAAGAATTGATGAGTCTTCATTTCAAACACAGACAATTCTGTACCACACATGGATTTGAAGGCTCAATTTGCAAAAAAGGTAAGCAGCTTAACTAAAAAAAATACCTTTCCTGAGACTAAGGTATGATTGGTCAAATGGATGGCAATAATGTCGCAGTACATAAGAAATATTGAAATAATTTTAATATCACCCTTGTCACTCTGTGCCTCCATAAAATTGCAATTCTTGACAGAATTTGACAAGCAAAACATAATTTTTAAAAATCAATCAAGGATAAACAATATAAAATCAGTGTGTCATGTTATTTTGAATAAATTGTTTTATTGGTATGAGATAGAGAACTATTATCAAGTTTGATACAATAAGACAGTATAGGTACCCAGGCAGTTAGTAAAAGATCAAAACACATCACAAGTATCAACAGCTCTGCCAAAAAAGTCCACCATGAAAGCTTCACTGGCGCTCTGCAACATATCACTGTTAAATTTGACCAGGTTTTAAATTCACATAAATAATATAGAATTCTCAGTAAACTAATATAAATGTCTATGTCTATCAATTTTTTTTTAAAATATACCTGTCATTGTGACTAGAAATTTATATATTAATTCAAAAGGCTTATATTCTAAATAACTACACTCAATATCAAATTTAGTCTCTGACGCCCAGACTATTCTTGTATACGATGCGGATATAATCTCGGATTTTCCATTAAATTTTCTGTTACAATGCTTTCTACTTACATCAAGAGAGATAACTACAATTAAGCATATTTGATTAACAGGTCTCAAAACGACTTGCTTACAACCGAAATAAATTGGCAACCACCACAAGTTTTGTCAGTTTATATTTGATATTTTCATCCGCAGATGTTGTATTCATCGATTTTTCGAGCAAAGCATTAAAATCTGAAGACATCGTCATAGTTTACTAAATTATTTTAATTAATGTCTCCTATCACCAAAACAGAAGTAGATTTATAACCAATCAGATTCAACAGCCACTGTAGACTTGGTCAATTACAAAGATAAACTGATCCAGGCCATCTTTCTTCGAAGCTGTACAAAGACAAAGATGGGCCAGTTGGATGAAAGAGACTACACTTATTTAACTTACATGTACTAATTTGAAGTCACTCTGAACTTAAATTGATTAATAAAGACTAAAAAGCACACTTATGTTGATTCTATATCTGACAACCAATGATATTTCGTCACAACTTTACTCTGATCAAAAGAATCAATACCTGAATCATGATTTGCAATTTGTAGGTGAATACAAGTGAACAATGCCTTGAATGACTAAGTAGGTACAATATAGTATTTGTAATATTTGTTTTGTTGCTGATAAAAGATGATTAACAATAGAAACAATAAAACTACATACAGTCTCCTCTAATTAATATGATCAATATTTGATTAATTACCATTCCAATTGTCATGGCAACGGTACTAAGTCTATATGTTTTATTTGACAAAATATTTCAACAGACTGATGTTTTCAATAATTTCAATCATGATTTTTGTTCAATATTGAACCCAAAGAATTGGTTATGATGCTAAACTTATACCAATTGATGATGAGTTAAAGTGATATCTTCAAATCCACAAACCTTCTTCTATTTAATATTTATATCTATCAAGAGTTGATTTTGACCATTGAAAAATCCCCTTGGGTGCAATGGTTCAGTATAAGGGATATCGCATCCGTTTTACGAGTCAAAATGACCCCTTTAGCGATCCAATATTTTCTATGATTAACCAAAATTAAAATTATCACAACAATCTGCAAATCAAATCAATTTGTTAATTTTTCGTGAGAATTGTCTAGAAATATACAGCCACTCTTGACAGTCTCTAGAACCGTACAGAACTAATGTCTTTGGCAAGATTTATCTGAAATCTGTGACTGGAACATTTTGAATTGCTACCAAATTTTTCTGAAATAAGAATTAAAATTTAACTCGATTAGCTAAAACTCAAATTTGGTGTAATAAATTGCTAATGATTGGGCAAGCATGGATATCTGTAGCTTTCAGCATCCATGTTAAAAATTTGGGGGTGCAGCTTAAAGAAAATTATCCACAATGAAAAATCTAAAAGTGACCACATTTGCAGGTACAATGGTCACATAAATAAGGAGGAGTTCAAACATCACAGGCTGGTCGATCAGGTCTCAGAACTATAACAGTCTAATACAGTTTTAAGTTAATCATTTTCAGGCCCTCAATTATTCATAAAAGTGATTCTTTAAAGATAAAAATCAAGACAGACAATTAATCAATTTCATTTGAAAATTGGTCATTAAAGGATTAAAAATGTGGCTCATATAAGGCTATAACAGAAGTTAATTAAGCTTAACAGAAGCTGACAAGAGTTGCAAACATGCTAACTTAATCAATTTATGGAACTTGACTGTATCACAAAAAGTGTCAGCCATCATAAACCAACAGGCAACCTAAGACTCTCAGCAGTATTTTGTAGTTGATATTTCAATTCAAATGAAACTGATGTAGGCAACATTCGATCCTGTAAATGTATTAACAGAGAGTTATATGCTTACAATGGCATATGTATTGTATAGACCTTCCCCCCTCCCCCTTTTCAATTTACAATAATAAAACACAAGGTTTCCTTTTTAGGATTATATATCAGTCATTGATTTAAAGGGTTTCAGATAGAAATAAACACTGTGAAAGAACAGCAGACAAGTGGCATAGAACAAATCAGTTGTCCAATTCAAATTTCACCTGTCAAAGGCATCAAACAAGTGCGTAATGTTGCAAAATTTCAGGTTAATGCAGATGACACAAAGCCAAATCACAAATTTAACACACATAAATAAATTGAAAGATTTATTGGCTCTAAATGACGTATTTCATTAAAGAATAACGTTTGAGTTTTTCAGACTTAAAGTTAGGGTAGTTCCATGCCAATTAAAGAAGTTATCAAATTTATATTACCTGCAGCCACTCTTTGATTGCTTCCCAGGAACATTACGGTCAGTAAATGAGGATATGTAGTTTCCAAAGCCAAACACAGACTTTGAAACGCAACATTGCCTTTCAATGGTAATATGTCTAATAATTTTTCAACTTTAGCTGCTTTATTCGGCTGTTTATCGATTTCTGAGATATCTGTTGGAGATAAACCATCAGCCCCTCCATTCAAAATAGGATAGAGACGTTCAACTTCTACCAGTTGCACAAATTTGAGCCTGTGGACTTCTAGCAATTTTTTGTATTTGTCCTCCATTTTTATGTCAATCCAACAAAAAAAATATTAACAATTTTTACAGGATAAAATATATCTACACAAAACACATAAATAAAAAACTTCAGAAAGTTAAAATCACATTCTCTTAGCTTTACATATCAAGTTTATTTACAGACCCTTCAGGTCAAACTAAACTTTAAAAATGTAAAGCATAAAAAGTAGAGCTGTCAGCCATATTTGAACTATCAAAACAAAACACAAACTTGAATCAGTTTTAGAAAAGTTGATTTTCCACATATAATACGAATTTTGAGATGAGAATTGTTTGTTCTTTTCTGATGGGTATGCAGTGATGGACTGCCACTTCCATATACCCAATGCCATTATCGTACGGGACAACAGAGCCTTGTTAATCGGCTCAAAAAAATCGACATCGTCACTTTACCGTACGCCATGTTGGACTCGATCTCGTTCGTAATTCCAAAAATGGAAACAAAAAGTTTAGGTCACATTTTCTTTTTTGAAACTGTTCATTTGTAACCAATATAAACCATTTCGAAGAAATTATGTACAGAAACGAATTTATTGGTCATGAAAATTAGTAAATAGTAAATAATTGAACTTTTTGTAACATTTACAATTTGCTATCGGTAAAAATGGTTAAAGGGAGATGACTCTATTTTAAAAAGCAAGTGCCCTTAAAGGGACGTACTCTCTACAGTTGGTCATATAGTTGCTGTAGGTTAGATAGATTATAAATTCCTAGTAGTCTATAATTAATTTTATTGTCCCAATCAAATAAAATAATAATCAAAATCACAATATCTATTAGTTGTCTCACCTGTGCTTTCTTAAAACAAAATAATAATTGTTTAGGTTAGGTAATGGCGTTGAGTAATCTTCTGTATTTCCATAGATCAGAAGCAACGGAAGAAAGGATTAAACATGAAGTCCTTGTAGAATTAACAGAAATACCAATTAAACGAATTGAAAAGCAGATTTAGACCATCAAAATATAAGAAATATTTTACTATGTGTTTTACTAAAGACCAACTAGTTATTGTACCTTTAAATCTTTTGGTTACGTTTTCCTATATAACGGTAGTTACTCATTTGCCGTAAGGGGAAATCACTCCAATCCAAAATGGCGGTTTGTTTGGTGTTCAAAATAAAATTTTAAAGTAAATATACTTTAGATACTCCAATAAAACGATTTCAAAAACATTAAAGGTATCAAAAATATACATTTTGATATGTGAGCTCATGGGGATAGATTTTTCACTATATGTCCTTGTAATTCTAGGAGTAGTACACTGTCCGACTTCAACCGGCTTACATGACTACAAAAAGTTAGACTCAGTTACTACACTACAGTTGAGTTCAATTTCCACACCAGTGTCCATAATTTCATCTTATTGTCTGAGGAAATTAAAATGAATTTTTCCGTAATGTTTATGACAATTGCAATGACAGTTGTTATTCTTCAGAATGTCTTTGCGTTGATAAAAATATTAACTCGATATGTGCACATTATTTCTTATAAATTTTATTTTACAAATGAAATTTCTAGAAATGTGTTTCTTTTAAATGTAATTTCACAAAAAATTATATATTTATCAATGCAAAGACATTCTAAAACTAACAGTTCAGTCAAGTAATCTAATTTCGTGTATCTCTGGAAATGATAAAAAATTTTAATTTGCGACCTGACATGAACTCTGCATTTGCATGTTTTGATGAACATGGGTTATCTCTACAACCTAAATCTGCAAAATTTTTCTTGTCGTTACAAAGCCCGGTATTTATTACTAACATAGACAAAATGGCAGATTTCAGTTATTACCGTACCAAATATCACAAATATGGGTCAAAGTGAGGGATTAATAAGAAAATTGAATCAAACGAATTCTAATTATTTTAAAGAATATTTGAGGAAACATCTAAGACATAAACAATATTTTTCTGATTTTTAAATTTTGACGAAATTCAGTGTTGAAAAAACATGTAAACAAATTTGTTCAAATAGAAAGATATGTTGTCATAGGCCAGTTGTCATTTCTAGAAGAAGTAGCAAAAGTAGTTCCCCTCTATTGACGTCTTAAAACGTGTTAGTTTTAGTAGAATTGCAAGAACCACAGACATCAGAATGAAAATTGAAATTTTCCAACTTGATGCTATCAGTGTCTCCGATACACATAAAAAGTTTAGAAAACCTCCTTACAATCATAGCTGATGACAATAATCAACATACAATACTGAGTCATGACTTAGTTTACAATCAAGATTCTAAGAGTAAAGTAATATGAATAGCTAATAAAGCTGATTTTGATATTGAATTGATTGACTTTTTTATACTTTTAGTTTAAGTTAGAACTATACGAAAGTCAGCTATTTCAAAATGGATGAAGAAGAAGGAGAAAATACATCAGTTATTAGAATGAAGAGAGATTTGGATTCATTTCTCTCTGATTCCAACAGTAGAAGAAGTTTTCCAAAATGTAGAATTGGAAGTGATTCATATCGTAGTACAAGTAACCAGTCTTGTTCATCAATGTCAATGAAGGCATTATTTGGTAAGAAAATAAACTGCTAAACCATTCAATGTTTTCTTTTTTAAGGTGTGGGTACACGAGTGATCATGGTCAGAGATTTCTGCAGCCAATTAGAGTCTTAAGTAAAATCTTGAGTGTGCCTATACTTCCATGTCAAGATTATGGTACCCCAACAGGATATAGTATCAACCAAGTTTGATAATTGTCTCCGATATTTTTTATCGTCTCAATACAGCGTCATCATCCATTTTCTTTTCAATTGCATGTTGCGCAATGTTGATTTATTGACGTAGTGGAAAATGACCGACTGGAGATTTTTGTCTTCTTGTGTGCCCGTGCTAGTCGGTGAAACTCATGACTAGACTTTAGTCAGCGACAAAAATCTCTGACCATGACGGTTTGTGTGCATGCACCTTTAGCTGACAAATCCCAATATCAGCTCCCTGTATAACTCTCTTATAATTACAAAAGATTTTATCTAATTCCAATCATAGACATTTATACTGGCAGAGATAAATACAGATAGCTAAATTGATGCTTTAATTCTGTAGTAAAGGAAATATCTTTTGAATAGAAGCTTTAAAGATTGAACACATACACCCTCCAATTCTTTTTCTCTATCTTTTCAAAACCATTTATTTTAAATATGTTTTGTATTTTAGATAAAGATCGAGAAAATCAATTGAAAACAGCAGAAATCATAGCAGCCAAGGGACAGATAACTCATTTAAAAACAGCATTAACTGATGTAGAGACTAATAATAAGAGAGCTAGATATGACCTTGAGAAAGAAGTTGAAATATTAAGAACACAGAAGAAGGTATAAGAAAAATATTTCTATCTGTCTTAGATAACTTTAACCCTGTGTCGTGTCAGTGCCTTTTGTTGAATAGTGACTAGTTGCTAGTTTGTTTTCAACCACCCTAATCTCTATAAGATCAGTGTTGCTATTGGTATGATTGGGTCACTTAAATGGGGCTGGTAACTTTGATTAAAAGGACAGATGTGGCATTTTAGTCTTCTGAAGAACTAGAAATGTACGAAAATCGCATAATTCCTTTAAAAATATGTCAAACTAGGAATTTGGCTCATGTTTTTTCTATATATATCTTTTCTATATATCACATAGTATCTTCAACTGCAGATAATTCTGGACACACCTGGATTGAAGGCTGTGAACACTATTACTGATTGGCTTAGCTAGAAAATTCCCGTTTCTGAGACTGGAGTATGATTGGTCAAAAAATGGGGCATCTGTCCCTTTAAGGCATCTTTCCTCTTCTTTCTGTATCAACTGAAAAACTTGAGGGCATTTTGCAGATTCACAAATCATCATTGCACTGTTTCACTTAGGACGTATCATTTGATCATAAAAAATATAATATTCTATGAAATATACTTGGTTCGTATTACAAAAAAAACCTCAAAGAAGATCTTATTTTCAAAAAAGGAAAATGTATAGTTTAAAAATATGCTTTATTTAAATTCTTAAAGTTTGACTGAATTTTTGAAATATGTTTTTTTAGGTGGAACATGACAGAGTTGAAGATATGAAACTGAAGTTACAGTATTTAGTAGAAAAAGAAGAAACAGTAAAAGAAGAACTAGTCGAATGTCAAGAAGAATACAGAAATTACAAATTATCACACGAAGAAAAATTATTCTCTTGTGAAAAGGAAAAATTAAGAATTGAAAATGAACTGAGAGAGGTGAGAAAATTTAATGTCCACAAATCTGGCCTTACCAATTTCTCTTACATGATATAGAGATGGGTCATACATAAAATGTCACTTTTTATAGGAATTGCTTCAACCCACTTTTGGACGGCTAGTATTTGAGACTTTTCACCCTGTTAAAAACCAAATTTTTATACACCCACATGAAATGGTGGGTGTATATTGTTGTCACCTATGTCCATCCATCGGACCATCCATCTTGTCCACAATTGCTCGGACGTACCAACGAATAAGCATTAAGAGTTTACGGTCATTATGAGTTAATAACTCCTTATTTTGGACTCTCATTCAAATTGTGTCTAACATTTACGATTATGGAGGTAAATATTGTTTACATCTGAATTAAAGTAATTCAATGTTCTAGAACTTATTCAAGATATATGTACACATTTGAGCAAACAAAAAGAAAGATAATGATTTTAACATTTTCTAATAACATAACAGAACAATTAAAAGCTATATACATTTTGTATCATTCCAAAGAATATGGGCAGTAAATAAAATCACAAAAGCTAATAACTTCTTCAAGGTCCCAAATATGACTATATTGAAAAATAAGTCCTGGATATTCAATTTCTTGTAAATGTCTTATGGTTAATTTACATCTTATATTACGGTTAAGCACATGATTAAGAACTGCAAGGAACTGTTGATGGGAAGCTACCTCAAAAAGCATACAAAAATACATCTTGTACAGCTTTTCAAGCACATGGTACACTACTTTTGCCACTTCCTTTAGCTCATTATCCAAGGGAAATGTAAATCCTAACAAAATTATGGCAAAAACTAGCTCCTTAGTACATACCTGACATACCCTTTATATCCATGGACTCAATAATAACTCCTTAGTACTGGACTATGTTAACTCTCTAATCCATGGACTCAATAGGAGCTCTTTAATAATGGACTATGTTAACTCTCTAATCCATGGACTCAATAATAACTCCTTAATACTGGACTATGTTAACTCTCTAATCCATGGACTCAATAATAACTCCTTAATACTGGACTATGTTAACTCTCTAATCCATGGACTCAATAATAACTCCTTAATACTGGACTATGTTAACTCTCTAATCCATGGACTCAATAATAACTCCTTAATACTGGACTATGTTAACTCTCTAATCCATGGACTCAATAATAACTCCTTAATACTGGACTATGTTAACCCTCTATTCTATGGACTCAATAATAACTCCTTAATAATGGACTATGTTAACTCTCTAATCCATGGACTCAATAATAACTCCTTAATACTGGACTATGTTAACCCTCTATTCTATGGACTCAATAATAACTCCTTAATACTGGACTATGTTAACTCTCTAATCCATGGACTCAATAGGAACTCTTTAATAATGGACTATGTTAACTCTCTAATCCATGGACTCAATAATGACCCCCGAACAATTGAAACTAACTTTTGATAATGGACTTTTAAGCCAGTAACAGACAAAAAGTCAAAAATTAAGCTATTTTTATGCATTAAAATTAAAGCAGACCTTCCCTTGAAATCAAATAAGAGACAACAACACTATTTCTGAGATTATCTGGCTGGTTTAAATTTTGGATTAAATATGTAATATATGTGAGATCTTTATGTCAAAATCTTGGTGTTGGGTCGGATCAAGATCTACAACGCACTTAATAAACACAAACTGTAAGAGTTAGCAGTTTTATTCAAAAATAAAAAATTCTCTTTCTAATCAAAACTCTCTTGGCTTGACAGGTAACAGTTACAAATGAAAAAAAAAATAAAGTCAAATAATGAACAGTTATCCAGCTTAATAAAAAAAATCTCTTGACTTTTCACTTCAATTTAGAAGATCAGTATATATAACCCCATAACACAAA
>NW_008706772.1:354901-360715 GCF_000327385.1 Lottia gigantea
AAAACCAAATTTTTATACACCCACATGAAATGGTGGTTGTATATTGTTGTCACCTATGTCCATCCACCGGACCATCCATCTTGTCCACAATTGCTCGTAAACACTCTTGAAGGTACAATTCTTGACTGAAGGTTAAATATTTCATACTGGTAATTGTTACTGTACTGACAAATATTTTTATTTAAAATCATGCTGCCAGTGGGCGTATATTACCTTGCCTGGCAAGCTATCTTATTTGAATAATGGTATGAGTCCATCAAGACTGCTGGGTATTCTTCTATGTCCATGTGCCTGACCTGGTACCACAATAGAATTGATTGGTAGGCTTTTAGCTTCTTAGGTTCAGTAGGTTAAGCTTAACCCTTCATTGTATTTTATACTGTGTGGAGCACAAGGACATTAATGCCAGAGTAACTCACATGGAATGGGACATTTTATGTCTGACCCTAACGTGCTAATGTCCCATATGAATATCAAGTCTGAGGAACAGATAAGGCCATATTTGTATGTAGATTATTTTGCAGCCTGCTCATTGTGAACTTTCACTTGTGGAGGGATCTTTCACGTGCACAACCTTCAGCACTTGGTTTATTGTCCCATCTGACTAGACATACAATACCAGCCTTTTCAACCATGTCTAAGGCTCTTTGTAGTACCAATATTTTAATTGTGAGATTTCAAAAAAAATACAGATGCCAGTTCTGATGGTACTTTCCTTTGGAGGTGTCCACTGCTACACAACTTTCACTGTTGATTTTGCCATACTTTGGGTAAGATTTTGATTTAAGGGAATTGTCGTACTTGTACAGATTTTGTATTGGACAATGTGCTGTGCTATTTGTCAGTCAGTCAATATACATATACCATATAGTATACCAATATAAATCAAAATTAAATAGTTAACATGTTAACTTACAGTGTGAAGGTAGAATTAGTGATTTAGAAATAGAGTTATCAGAATTACAACAAGATTTAGATAATTGTAAAGGTGAATTAGATGAAGTACATAATCAACTGTATGAAGAAAAGCAGTAAGTTGAAATTTTCTTCTTTGTCCAGAAAACTCATTGTTAAATATAGATACTTAGAAATATTAAAACAGATCCTAAAAACATGTTGTTATTCAGAGTTTCACGCTAAGCGATCTTCAGACAACTGACCTAATTTTCAGCCTGTGTCTTTACTGAAGATAGTGAAGTAGAACTTATTCTCATGTCTACACTTCGAGATGAGTCGGGATGTTTGTTCAAAGAAATTTGCTTAGGAGCATTAATGAAGGCATATACTTAAGGGAATATAGTTGTCTAAAAACAAATTCCCATCCAATAGAGCTTAATACACTTTTGATGTATGAAAATTTGACTTCTTGTCTGTCTACATTTAAATAAAAATCTACTAGCATAAATGACAATAGTCCTAATTTTAAAGGTATTAACATCATTGTCCTGTATATAGACACAGCTTTATACAGAATTATATATCGTACTCACAATTACTAAATGCAATTCAAAGACATCATTGTTCCATTCAACCACTTTACAAAATTAAATTGTATGATTCATTTAAACCCTCATATCTGTGAGTTGAATTTTGGAACTGTGATAGAACATTCTATAATGTCAATGAATATGATTCAAATTTTTAGTCACTCTTATAAAGTCATGAAAACCTTTTGTAATGTGATATGGTCTCCATTTCTGGTACTAAATGTAACCTTATTATAATCTCTTCTATGAACCTTGACAGATTAAATGATAGACAGAGAGAAGAAATAGATGAATTAATGTTAAATAAGCAACAATTAACAAAAGCTGAATTATCAATCAGAGTGAGTTTTTTAAAAATTATTATTATTGTTTTTTTTTTTACATAGTTACTAATTACTCGTTTGAGAATTTTGACTCACATGGCACCACAAAAAAGCTAAGGGGTAAGATTTCCCCTGCATTGTGCATCTTTCTCAGTTAAAGGGATTGTAAAGAGGTTGTCTTAATTTTTTATGTGTATCGTGAATACTGATAGCTTCTATTTGCACCATTCCAATTTTCATTCCACGACTGTGATTTTGCAATTCCACTAAAACTAACGCGTTTTATGACGTTGCTAGAGCGGAACTGCATATATATTAATAGTAGCTTCTGGTAGTTCCCTTCTAGTTACATCATAAAACATGTTAGTTTTAGTGGAATTGCAAGAACCACAGACGTCAGAATGAAAATTGGAATGGTGCAAATTGAAGCTATCATTGTCCCCGATACACATAAAAATGCCTTTAAGCCTACCCCTCAATGGTCATTGCAGAATATCTGATAATGTCTTGATAGACTCATTAGTGGTTCAGTTTTTTATAGATAGATACCAAAATGAATGGGAAATTTGGCTTCAAAAACAAACTAGATAAAAATGTGACATTAGTATGTCTTGTCTTGCCCTAAGCCAGTCTATATCCCATCCATTTATCAAGCATTGAATTTTACAAATGGATCAAATTCAGCTAACAGAAGGATTTTCTCAGATCATGCAAAGCAGTCACCCACAGAAAAAAAAAATGAAACTAAACATTTAGATCTGCATTTGAATCAGATTAATATGGTATTGCAGGATTTAGAAAACCAGTTAGAAAAACATCAAGATGAGATAACTCTGACTAAAGTTTATAAAACACAACTGGATAATCTACCAGTTTTAGAAAAACAGCTAGAAGAATTCAAAGAAGAAAATGAAGTTTTAAAGTAAGTTCAAAAAGGAAATTACAAAAAGAAATAGTACACCATGTTTTGTTTTCACAACACCTTAAAAGACAGCTCACTGTGCCAGTGGCCTGTAGTTGAAGACAGTACCTTTTCAACTATTTTCCATTGTGGGAGCCGCAGTGGCTGAGTGAGTTGGTATTTACTCACTAACCTGAATATCCTGGGTTCAATCCCAGTATATGTCAGGATAATTCCTTACGATAGGTTGGAGAGGTCGACATGTAAAAGCGTCAGTTGTTTGAGACCAAGACCCTGTATGAAAGAATAAAAGAAAAAAACTATATTTTACAAGGATAGCAAATTAGGTTCACAGTTATGGATCCTTTCTACTAGCTGATCCTTGGCCAAACCTCTTGGCATTGATCTTTCACAGATTATCCATACCCATTTACAGCTGAGTTGACTGGAATTATGAGTAACGATGACTTATTCGAGGTCATTTGACTATCACATGCCGATCGAAAATTGAATCTACAGCCACCATTTGCTCAATATAACCAATCAAATAACGTCATGTAAAGAATCAACACTCTAACCGTCTTCTTTACAACATGCAGGCTGTACATGTTAAAGATTCCTGGACAGTTGAAAATCGGAAAAAAGTGGCAAAAATGTTTACTCTGCATCGTGTTGTCCATCTTCATTAGCCCATTAGAGGCAGACATGTAGGATATAAAACTCCATTCATTTCATTGTTTCCCTTGTCAGTGATGCAGCGGCTTGGTTGAATGGGAGGCTATTAATTGAGTGGTATGTCCATGACATTTAGATAAAACTCCCATTTCATTTTCATGTACTTCAGAAGTTAATTGATAATGTTGTTTTTTTTGTGTTAAAGGTCTAATGAAAGAAATATAATGATGTATGAAATAGAAAATGATGATTTAAAAAAGAAGTTAGAAAGATCTAATGAAAGAAATAAAGAATTAAGTAAATTAGAAATAGAAATTGAGGTAAATAGATTTTGATGCTCTTTGATTATCCAGTACTTAAAATCCACAAGTTTACCATGAAAGCTCAACTTTGAACAATCCTTATAAACAGAGTCGGATGGCCCCGAAAAAAATGATAATTTTCATAGAATTATTCTTACATAATATTTTTATCTTATCACCAAATTACAGCTTATAAGTTGATCCACTTTGACATACCATATATTTATATATAGAAGACTATACGATATATATACTTTAAGGGACAAGTGCAGCCTTTTACGGAGGTTGATTTTAGTCTTGAATATATGTAAATAGTCTTCAGAAGTACTAGAAATGTACGAAAATTGCATAATTCCTTTAAAAATATCTCAAACTGACATTCAAATGCAGATAATTCTGGACACACATGGATTGGAAGGCTCCAATTTAGATGGTGAGCTGTGAACACTATTACTGATTGGTTTAGCTGAAAAAAATTCCTGTTTCTAAGACTAAAGTATGATCGGTAAAAAAAATGGTGCACCTGTCCCTTTAAGCTTCACTTAATCTGATAGTCTTGTAAAGATTAAAGATGCAGAACTTTGAAATTAGAATATTTATTATTTGTTATCTGTTATTACAGCATTGAAATCTTTATGCAATGATATGATTTCTGATTTGATTGTTTTTTTTTTTCTAGGATTTAAAGAGTAGACTAAAAAGATGGGAGTCATGTAAAATACCTGGTGTTAAACAACCACAGTAAGTTTTAATAATATTATCATAATGATTCCTGTTCAGTATAAATGTATCTATATCTAGGGATGATTTTGATAAAAAGTTTTTTATTATACAAACAGCAGGCCAACATCTCCTCTTAAACCCCTTTATCTTATCATTTCAGATCTGCCTTTATCTTATCATTTCAGATCTCCCTTTATCTCATCATTTTAGATCTCCCTTATCATATCAGATCTCCCTTTATCTCATCATTTCAGATCTCCCTTTATCTCATCATTTTAGATCTCCCTTATCATATCAGATCTCCCTTTATCTCATCATTTCAGATCTCCCTTTATCTTATCATTTCAGATCTCCCTTTATCTCATCATTTTAGATCTCCCTTATCATATCAGATCTCCCTTTATCTCATCATTTCAGATCTTGATTGGTGAACTACAGTTATCACAGAGAACCTATTTAGAAAAAGAAGGGGAACTAAATACTAGGTAGATAATTTAAATATGTTTATATCTAAGTGTGGAAAATTCTCTAGATGATATCAAACCCTTAAACAATCATTTGCAAGCATAGCAAAAATTATTACGCAATAAAGAGAGTAAGACTGCTCTCTGAATAATGCGTAATAATAATAATAATAATAATGATAAACTTTATTTTATTTGATTATTAGGTCCATTGCATCATAGTGACTTGGTGCTGTTTGGAAAGGATGGAAATACTTTGAAATAACTTTGAGAGTTATATTAGATTAATAATCATGTTATAATGAGATGATATTATGTTATTTCTAGTGTAAGAAGAAGTGAAGAACATATGAAAGAATATAAAGAGAAATATATTAAAACACAAGAAAAACTAGATACAATGACCATTGATTATCAAAAACAATCTGATTTAATAAAACGTTTACAGAGAAAATTATTATTTATTACCAAAGTAAGTCTCTGTTTTCTCACTTTCAATTTATACTTAAAGGGATACTACGTCTTAGAATAAACATAAAATTTAAGAATTTTAAACTTGGCCAATAAGAGCATATATTCATCAGTAGATATACCTAGTGTCATAAATAACATAACAGGATCCTTATATAATCCAATAAATCTAAAAAACTTAATAAAAATGCAATTAACTATTGAAAAACGTTTAATATTATGATTAAGTGTTTTTTAATCGTGACTTAGTTTAATGAATTTTCCAATTTTCTAGGTTTTACGGTGATTATGTTGTAACTTTATGACACCAGGCCACGAATTCTTGAAATGATCTAAGCGCTATGATATCCTAGGTTCTTATCTTCTAACATTGATTCTAAGACATCCTAGCGCTAAGATTGTTTCGAGAATACATGGTGTGGTTAGTTCACTGATGAATATATACTCATATTGACCATTCATCAGAAC